>NC_068450.1:59953607-59991107 GCF_023373465.1 Oncorhynchus keta
GCTTTTCCTCTGTCTGTCTGTTCTCATCAATTAGGGCGCCCACGAGAGCTTCCTGGATTGAGGTGTCGTTACCCAGTTGGGCCTGGACACTGTCACACTCGATTCACCCCTCGATGCCAACGCTCTCAATGGACAGCTCCTCGCCCGTGTCTGTTAGAGAACCGTCCCTGTCATCCTGCGTCTCTCTGGAAATCACAATCTTGTTCCTGTGTTCAGCAAGCACCACATGCTTGACCTCCGGAATGACTACCACCTTGTTCACTTAAGAGAGGGGGACGAGTGGAAGACTGCGTTCAACACTCCACTTGGTCACTTTGAGTACTTAGTCATGCATTTTGGTCTAACTAATGCCCCTGCTGTTTTCCAGAACCTAGTCAATGATGTGCTGAGGGATGTGATTGGACGCTTCTTTTTTGTCTATTTAGATGACATCCTGATTTTTTCCAAGGACCCTGAGGCTCACTAGCAACACGTTCTCCAAGTTCTTCAACGGCTGATGGATAATAAGCTTTTTTTAAAGCTGAAAAATGTGAGTTCCATGCTACCTCAGTGTCTTTCTTGGGTTATATTATTGCACAGGGACAGTTACGTATGGACCCCGCCAAGGGGTAGTCACAGAGTGGCCTGCGCCCTCCAACCTGAAGCAGCTACAGCGTTTCCTGGGGTTTGCAAATTTTTACAAACGTTTCATCCGCAGCTACAACTGTCTGGAAGCACCTCTCACCACTCTTACCTCCACTTCCAATCTGTTCCACTGGACTCCCTGCGGCAGAGGCAGCATTCCTGGAACTCAAGCGTCGCTTCACCTCTGCTCCGGTAATTACTGAGCCCGACCCAGAACTCCAGTTCATCGTGGAGGTGGACGCCTCTGACACCGGGGTAGGTGCTGTTCTGTCTCAACGTTCCCCCTCTGATTAAAATGACCATTCTACCAACCTCATCTGTCACCCTGGTATGAACAGGACCCTTGCCTTCCTGCGTCAGCGCTTTTGGTGGCCCACCATGGAAAGAGATGTCCCAGAGTTTGTCTCAGCCTGTTCGGTTTGTGCCCGGAACAAAACCTCCACTAAACCCACTTCCGGTCGGCTTTGACCTCTTCCCATACCCAGTCGCCCCTGGTCACACATAGCTCTGGACTTCGTCACTGGCCTTCCCCCATTTAACGGTAACTCCGTCATCCTCACCGTTATTGACAGGTTTTCCAAAATGGCTCACATCATTCCCCTCTCCAAGCTCCTGTCCTCCAGGGAGACTGCGGACCTGTTAGTATTCCATGTGTTTCGTCTGCATGGCATTTCCACTGACATCGTTTCCGACAGAGGACCCCAGTTTCCCTCCCAGGTATGGAGATCCTTCTGTTCAGCTCTTGGTATCAATGTCAGTCTTTCTTTTGGATATCACCCCCAGACCAATGGCCAGACCGAACGGGCCAACCAAGAGATGGAGACTGCCCTACGCTACATGACTTCTGCTAACCCTTCCTCCTGGAGCGCTCAGCTACCCTGGGTTGAATATGCCCACAACACCCTCACCAACACCTTGTCAGGTATGTCACCCTTCGAGTGTGCTCTGGGTTACCAACCCCCCTTGTTCTCCGCCCAAGAGGTTGAAGTTCCCTCTGTCTAGGACCATCTGCTCCGTTGTTACCGTACCTGGAGGAAGGCCCGGGCTGCCCTTCCTCATGCCTCCGACAGGACCCAGTCCCAAGCCAGCCGTCGCCAGGCCTCAGCTCCAGTCTACACCCCAGGTCAAAAGGTACAGCTCTCATCAAAGGACCTGCCATTGAAGGTGGCTTCGAAGAAACTTTCCGCCTGATTCATTGGTCCCTTTGAATTTGACCGTGTCATTAATCCCTCTGCTGTACACCTGAAAGTCCCAGCCTCTCTCAGGATCCATCCTACCTTCCATGTATCCCTGATTAAACCTGCCTGCTCCAGTCCCCTGTCTCCTCCTGCAGCGGCTCCTCCACACCCTCGGCTCATCGATGACCATCCTGCCTATACAATCCGGCGGCTAATGGATGTGCGCCATTGAGGTCACGGCTGACAGTACCTGGGTTGACTGGGAAGGATACGGGCTTGAGGAGCACTGCTGGTTGCCCCGCCATCACATTCTGGACCCCTCCCTCTTAAATGATTTCTATACCTCACACCCAGATAAGCCAGGTGGTGCCCGTAGAGGGGGGTACTGTTACACTCCCTCTACTGCTCCTCCTGTGTCTCCTTGACCTGCAGCCGCTCCCCCGGTACTCTCTCTCCCTCTCCCCCTCTCTCTCTCTCTCTCTCTCTCTCTCTCTCTCTCTCTCTCTCTCTCTCTCTCTCTCTCTCTCTCTCTCTCTCTGTGTGATTGTGTAGGCAGAAACAGGTGTGCTGGACTCAGAGCAGATCCCCATCAGCTGCAACCTGTTCCATAATCAAGACCTCTACAAATACTCAGCCCTGCCACTTCCATGCTTCCAGATTGTAATCTCTGCTCAGTCAGTCTACAGTACTAGCCGTTTGTTACTGTTTAGTTCCTGTTATCCTGTTGTGCCTGTTTTCCTTGCCTTTTGCTGTTTTCCTCCTTGATACAGTTTCGCCCGCTCTGACTCTGGTCCCTGTCTCCAGTCCCACGTCTCGTCATCCTGCTACTCTGTCCTGGATTCCCCACTCTACTACTCCCTTTGATTCCCCTCCAGACCTGCTTACCCTGTCCCAGTCCCTCTCTCGCTCCAGCCTCAGCCGCCGCACTTGGTTTCTTGCAACCCGCCCAAGCTTCCCCTGGTCTGCACTCCATCTTCCCCCTGTTTCAATAAATACCTTGGTTACTTCATCCCAGTCTCCTCGTCTGAGTCTGCTCTTGGGTCCCTTTTTCCACTCCGCATAACAGATTGGAGTCCACCTGTGGTAAATTCAATTGATTGGACATGATTTGGAAAGACACACACCTGTCTATATAAGGTCCCACAGTTGACAGGCTCCGATGCTCGTCTAATGTGTCAGGGCTTTCAAACTATTATAGACTACAAAGGGAAGCACAGCCGCGAGCACTCCAGTGACACGAGCCTACCAGACAATTTAAATCACTTCTATGCTCCCATCGAGGCAAGCAACACTGAGGCATGCATGAGAGAACCAGCTGTTCCGGACGACTGTGTGATCACACTCTCCATAGCTGACGTGAGTAAAACCTTTAACCTCTTGCGCCGAGCCATCCCGGATCCGGTATCGTGACTACAGCCTCAAGCTCATTACCATAACGCAACGTTAACGATTTCTAAAAATCGCAAATGAAATGAAATAAATATGCCTGCTCTCAAGCTTAGCCTTTTCTTAACAACACTGTCATCTCAGATTTTCAAAATATGCTTTTGAACCATAGAAAATCAATCATTTGTGTAAGAGTGTTGATGGCTAGCTTAGCATTTAGCGTAGCATTTAGCGTAGCATTTAGCACGCAACATATTCACAAAAACCAGCAAAGGAATCAAATAAAATAATTTACCTTTGAAGAACTTCAGATGTTTCAATGAGGAGACTCTCAGTTACATAGCAGATGTCCAGTTTTTCCTGAAAGATTCTTTGTGTAGGACAAATCGCTCCGTTTTGTTACTACACATTTGGCTACCGAACCGAAAATTCAGTCACCAAAACGTCAAACTTTTTTCCGAATTAACTCCATAATATCGACCGAAACATGGCAAACGTTGTTTGAATCAATCCTCAAGGTGTTTTGTCAAATATCTCTTCATTGATATGCCGTTCGTGGAAGCATGGTTTTTCTCAGAATCCCATGGAAAAATACCAGCAGCTGAGTTTTGCGCACCAATTTCCACGCAGGACACCGTGCCGACACTTGGCAAATGTAGTCTCTTATGGTCAATCTTCCAATGATATGCCTGCAAATACGTCACAATGTTCCAGACCCCTTGGGGAAACGATAGAAAGGGTAGGCTCATTCCTGTCGCATTCACAGCCATATAAGGAGATAATGCAAAACGTAGCCTCAGAAATCCTGTTAATTTCCTGGTTGCAGAAACATCTTGGTTTTGCCTGAAGCTTTTGTTCTAGGGCACTCACAGTGAAAATCTTTGCAGTTCTGGAAACGTCAGAGTGTTTTCTTTCCAAAGCTATCAATTCCATGCATAGTCGAGCATCTTTTCGTGACAAAATATTGCGCTTAAAACGGGCACGTCTTTTTATCCAAAAATGAAATACTGCCCCTAGAGTCTCAAGTTGTAAACATTTCTAAAACCTGGTTTTGCTTGTCATTATGTGTTAATGTGTGTAGTTTGATAACTGTTTTATTCAATCAATTTTAGAATATGGCTGTAACGTAACAAAATGTGTATCTCGGAGACTTGCAAAAACCCACAAAATTATTGAAAAAGTCTCCACAGTGCCACACCTGCCACTCCAGGAGGAACTCTTCAACCCACCAAATATAGACCTCACGTCAAGAATGCCGATTTGGAAAGACCCACCCAACACAAATCTCGCCTGGACTGTAAGTGTAATCAGTTACAAACTGTAACTGTAATCATGTATGTTTTCAGCAAAACATATTGTAATCAGAGTGGGGGTTGGGCCTGTTTGCCCGCTCACTGCCTGGGCGTATGTTTGACTTCCATGTTGTGGCCCTCTTTGCAGGGGTGGGGAGCATGGGGTGGGCAGGAGGGGCATGGGTCTGATCTGAGGGGGCCTAAATGGGGTGTGGGCATGGTTGACGTGGGGGGGAGTTGATTGGTTGGGGTGGGGACGTGCATGTGGCTGGTGGTGCTGTGGTCTGGATGTAAGTCCTCTTGGCGTGGGTCCTCTATGTGTAGGTCCAGGGGGGGGTCCCGCAGGCCTGGGAGAGGGTCTTGCTGGTCTGGGCGGGGTGTCTATTGATCTGTTGCTCCTGTGTGACGTGTTGGGGGTACGTTTGAGAGCGATGTCCTTTAGGGTCTGGGCAAAGGTGGGCACTGCTGCCTTGTAGAGGTGGACCTGGTCATAGAGGCTGTTCAAGTCCAGGGTGGAGTGGTGGGCCAGGAAAACATTTGGTTTTGAGGCACAGTCACGGGAAATGCTTGCGTTTAACCGCTGTATTGTGGCAGGGTGGAAGTCTTTTTGTGGTAGCAGGGTGGAGATAATCACTTGTGCGTTGGGGAAAGTAGAAGAAGCTTTTTCAATCACTCTCTTCAGTGCTGTGGCCACCCTTTCCTGCTGTGCTCTCAGGTCATTTGTGCCTGTGTGTGTTATTATGTGGCTTGGTGAACCTAGTTGGTCCTCAGACAGAAGGTCTTGGGCGCACTTGGGTGTTTGGACACCAGAGTTTAGACACACTGTGTTTGAGAAAAAGTTTTTTTTCTTGAAAATATTTCCCATTTGAGTCCATAAGAAGAACAATCTGTGTCTTGTGTATGTCCTCAGTGGGTGTGGGGGGGTTG
The DNA here is from genome assembly GCF_023373465.1 of Oncorhynchus keta. Classification (NCBI taxonomy): domain Eukaryota; kingdom Metazoa; phylum Chordata; class Actinopteri; order Salmoniformes; family Salmonidae; genus Oncorhynchus; species Oncorhynchus keta. The sequence goes on from NC_068450.1 coordinate 59,959,015, forward strand.
TCAGAAGGGCTATCAGGGTGGCTGACAGGGGGGTGTTCAGGGGGGGTGAGAGCCGCTGGACTTGGGGTTCTTCATTTGTCTGTTCTGCTGTGATGTCGAAGCTATGGTCAGGGTCTGGTATGGACTGTTCTGCTGTGGTGTCGAGACTTTTGTCCGGTGCTGAGGTGGGCTGTTCTGCTGGCTTCTCTGTGGGGGATGGCCACCTCTCTAGTGGGTTGTTCTCTATCACACGCCGTCCCCCTCAACCTCTCCTCCGTCCCCCTCACCCTCTCCTCCATCCCCCTCAACCTCTCCTCCAGCAGTCTGATCCTCTCCTCTAGTGCACTGTTCTTCTCCTGTTCCTGCTCTTTCTCCTGTTGAAGTTGTCTCACCACTGTCCAGAGTGCAGATTTGTCTCTCTCCACCTCCAGCTCTCCAGGTCTGGTTAAGAGAGTGTAGTTGTGCTGGACTGTTGTCTGGGTCTGTGCTGACTGGAGTGTAATCACCTGCTGTTGCAGCTCCACCTGCCTTACCTCCAGCTGGGTACATTTATCCTTCATTTCAATGAGAGGGTAGTACTCTGTGCTGGGAGGTTGACTTTCCGCTGGTGGTGGATCGTCTGTGGGGTCATATAATGAAGAGGTCTGGTCTGACCCGCTCGGGGTGGGGGTATCTTTCTCAAGGGAGAGCTTCTCCTGCTGGGCTAATTCTTTGATTAGGTGAAAGTCCAGCTGAAAATATTTGGGGTTTCCCTGTACCAATACTGTTCCAGACTTATAGAGATTTATATTAGCTGACTCAGATTCCTCGTTGTCAAGTATCCTGAGTTTCCACCACTCGTTAACACCCCCTCTCTTAACAAAGTTGTAGTGTGCGAATATAGCACTGAGCCATGCAAGGGGATGGTTTGTGTGGAAGATAAGGTTGCTGATGTTCCCATTTTTGTAATAGTCAGCAAAAAGTGTCTCTTGATTTTCCATAAGGAGCTTCATTTTGTGATCTTGTCTTGCCTTATCATTCTTTACATACACAGGGTACTGTATTTTAATTACCTCTGAACAGCAGGAGGCAGCTTCTAATGACACTCTATTTGGTTGGAGTAGACTGTTGTCACACCCTGACCATAGTTTGCTTTGTATGTTTCTATGTTTTGTTTGGTCAGGGTGTGATCTGAGTGGGCATTCTATGTTGTGTGTCTAGTTTGTCTATTTCTATGTTTGGCCTGATATGGTTCTCAACCACAGGCAGGTGTCATTAGTTGTCTCTGATTGAGAATCATACTTAGGTAGCCTGGGTTGCACTGTTTGTTGGTGGGTGATTGTCTATGTTGATTGCTTGTGTCAGCACAGTTCTCATTAGCTTCACGGTCGTTATTTCGTTTATTGTTTTTGTATAGTGTGTTTTAGTGTTCAGTGTTTTCTTTATTAAATTTCATCATGAACATATACCACGCCGCATTTTGGTCCGCCTCTCCTTCCCAGGAACAATCCCGTTACAGAACCACCCACCAAAACAGGACCAAGCGGCGTGGTAACGGGCAACAGCGGCGCAAAGAGGAATGGAATTGGATGGTAAAGGACCCTGGGCACAGCCAGGAGATTATCGCCGCCCCAAAGAAGAGCTGGAGGCGGGGAAGGCGGAGAGGTGCTGGTATGAGGAGGCAGCACAGCGGCGTGGATGGAAGCCCGAGAGTCAGCCCCAAAAATGCATTGGGGGGGGGGCACACAGGAAGTGTGGCAAAGCCAGGTAGGAGACCTGTGCCAACTTCCTGTGCTTACCGCCAGTCTGCAAGGATCTGCCAGTCCAGCCAGTCTGCAAGGAGCCGCTAGTGCCGCCAGTCTGCAAGGAGCCGCCAGTGCCGCCAGTCTGCAAGGATCCGCCAGTGCCGCCAGTCTGCAAGGATCCGCCAGTGCCGCCAGTCTGCAAGGAGCCGCCAGTGCCGCCAGTCTGCAAGGAGCCGCCAGTGCCGCCAGTCTGCAAGGAACCGCCAGTGCCGCCAGTCTGCAAGGAGCTGCCAGTGCCGCCAGTCTACCAGGATCCGCCAGTCTGCCAGGATCCGCCAGTGTTGCCAATCTGCCAGGGTCCGCCAGAGCCGCCATTCAGCCAGGATCCCCCAGAGCCGCCATTCAGCCAGGATCCGCCAGAGCCGCCATTCAGCCAGGATCCGCCAGAGCCGGCAGTCAGCCAGGATCTGCCAGAGTCGTCAGCCAGTACGGAGCTGCCCCTCTGTCCCGAGCTGCCCCTCTGTCCCGAGCTGCCCCCAGTCCAGTGGGGTCATTTAGAAGGGTCGCCGTGGTTAGGAGGCCACGGAAGCGGACAATGTGGGGGACTAAGACTATGGTGAAGTGGGGGCCACGTCCAGCACCAGAGCCGCCACCGCGGACAGATGCCCACCCAGACCCTCCCCAATAGGTTCAGGTTTTTTTGGGGGGGGGGGGCATTCTGAGTGGGCATTCTATGTTGTGTGTCTAGTTTGTCTATTTCTATGTTTGGCCTGATATGGTTCTCAATCAGAGGCAGGTGTTGTTCATTGTCTCTGATTGGGAACCTGTTAGGAAATTATGATTAATATGACTGAACAAATCATTTTAAATGGAACTGTAAGTAAACTTATACTCTGTTATATTATATCTGATTAACAATATGAGTTCATAAGAAGAAATTGTGTGACAGGACAAGGAGGAATAGAATGTTAATGAACACCATTTCTACTGGGCAGGAACAAATGGGTTGTGGACTGTGTAAACACATAAGGTCGTTAGCCTATGGTTGACCCAACCTGAAACTTAGCTCTGGGGTTTTTAGATTAGGCAGTGAGTGCATTCCTAGGGTTTCTGTTAATTAAACCTGTCAGTTCAGTGGTGATCGATAATGTTGAGGGGTCAAAAGTTATCTGGGAGTGTGTTAGTAAGTTAGAATGAACTCTTCACCTTACTTTGTCCTGTCGAGAGGGGGGTTCGTTTAAGACAGTGAAATGACGTCATGATCTGTATTTAAACTGATGCTTTTGTTTTGAGTGGGAGCGCGCTCCGATAATAAATTCTATTACCTATTATTTAAAGACTGGTCTGCATCTATTTTATGCAACAAGAAATCTTACAAATTCTCATAAAATAGATGAAGGGCTTTCAATTGATGAAAGCACATTGGCATAATTAAATTATACTAACAATTGGTCCTTCGAGTGGATTCCACAAACTTCTCTGTCGTCCGAAGGGAAAAGCCGAAACCGTGCGCACGGACGAGGTTGGACTCGTTGTTAAAGTCCTGGCCTCCAGCAGAGGTTTAATAACAGGTCGGTATATATATCTTAGGTCGACAGAGAACGTGACGGAATCGAACCGGCATTGCTTTTCTCAGTCTACAGGACAAAGGTAAATAGTCTTTATTCTCGAATTTGGACGGAATTATTTAAGATATTTTTGATTGAAGGTGCTAAAGGAGTTTTGATTTAATCAATGATAGTTGCTTGAATATTTTGAACAAATACAATGGGCTTCTACTTTGTGGGTAACCAAAATCGATAGGAAGTAAGCGAGTCTGAAATGACTCGTGGTAAGGTGCACTACCGAAAGTAAACTAGGACTTAATCAATCTTGGCCTTGCTGTCACGGTTCATGAATCCACTGCCTCCATCTCTCTCTCTCTCTCTCTCTCTCTCTCTCTCTCTCTCTCTCTCTCTCTCTCTCTCTCTCTCTCTCTCTCTCTCTCGTGTTTGTGTGGGCGTGGTTCCCAATCTCAGCCTGATTGTCTGCGCCAGCTGGAACCACTTATCTTCCCTTTATATGTTCTGTAACCAGTGTTTCTTGTTGTCAGATCGTTGTTACTTCCCTGAGGTTGTGTCGTGTGTCTGTGCTCTTCTCTCGCCGCCCTTGTGTGGATTATCTGCTGTGCTCCTTTCTACCCATCCGGACACACTCCCCTGGATTTCTCAGCACGCTATCATTGGAAGATGCGCCTAGTCCCTGGGTCGGATTCCGTCTGAGTACAGTCTGTCTGTCCTGTTGCTGTTGTAAACTGTATTCATTAAACCATCGTTGCTTGCATCTTGCATCCGCCTCTGTATTGTCACAGAACGATCTGACCAGACCATGGATGCAGCGAGTTCAACGAGTCTGACCGAATTCATTTCCGCAGTATCACGAGAATGGATCAACAAGAGGAGAACATCTCCAGCACAGGTCGGGCAGTACAAGCCCTTGCGACGCAGGTATCCCAGCTGATCCAACAATTACAACATCTGAGGGGTTCCGCTGCGCCACCTACACCGGCAGTTCAACCCGCCCCGCCAGAGCCGGATTCCCAGCTAGAGCCACGGCTACCGACACCAGAGGGTTATTCAGGTGATCCTGACTATTGCAGAGCCTTTCTTACGAGATGTTCCATGCATTTCTCGTTGCAGCCACGGACCTTCAACCGTGAACAGTCTAAGGTAGCATTCGTACTCACACTGCTATCAGGCAAAGCGGCTCTTTGGGGAACGGCGGTGTGGGCGAACCAGGACCCATGCTGCACCTCTTTCCAGACACTCTCCGAGGAGATGAGAAGGGTCTTCGATCGGGCCATGGCGGGTAGGGAGGCGGCCAGACTACTCACTGACCTTCGCCAAGGAGACCGTTCAGTATCGGAATACTCCATCCAATTCCGCACTCTGGCCGCAGAGTGTCAGTGGAACGAGGAGGCGCAGTGGGACATGTTCCTGCATGGGCTGGAGGACCGGATCCAGAAGGAGATTTATGTTCTGGACCTTCCCAGGAGTTTAAATGGACTAGTGGAACTAGCCTTGAGGGTCGACGCTCGTCTGAGTCGTATTGGCCGCCGAGCATGCCCTAACAGACCGTATAACGACACGGAGGGCGGGCATGCCAGCGGCGGGAACATGGCCAGTTCAGCCTCTGCTCACGAACCCATGCAGCTGGGGAGAGCTCGCCTCTCCCGGGAAGAGAGGGAGAGGCGGAGATCCCAAGGACTCTGTCTCTACTGTGGTAGAGCGGGCCACTTTATCCACTCCTGCCCGGTAAAAGATCAGGCCCGGTAGTAAACATGAGGCTACTATCGGGTGGTGTCACCACAGAGAAGACCTCATCATCTACTCTCCTCCCGGTAAGACTAAGATGGGCCACCCACACGCACGACACCCAAGCCTTACTGGACTCAGGAGCAGAGGGTAATTTCATGGACTTCAAGCTCGCTCACAAACTCCAGATTCCTATCACCTCACTCACGCACAAGATATCCGTCAACGCTCTCAATGGTCAAGAACTCCCCAACATTTCTCACACCACTGAACCTATCACACTCATCACTTCTGGCAATCACACTGAGACACTATCATTTCTACTCATGGACTCACCCCTTGCACCATTAGTTCTCGGCCACCCTTGGCTCACCCAACACAACCCCAGAGTTGACTGGGGTCATAACTCTATATCCATGTGGAGTAACAAGTGTCTTGAGTCCTGTTTAGTGTCTGCCTGTTCGTCTGTGTCTGATTCTGTGTTTCTAGAGGAGGCAGTGGATTTGTCTAACGTGCCCGTTGAATACCTTGACCTGAAGGAGGTGTTCAGTAAGTCCCGTGCTGCTTCTCTTCCTCCGCATCGTCCCTATGACTGTGCAATAGAATTATTGCCAGGTGAGTCTCCGCCTAAAGGCAAGTTATATTCCCTCTCTGTTCCTGAGAGGGAGGCTATGGAGAGATACATCTCTGATTCTCTGGCATCTGGATTCATTCGTCCTTCCTCTTCTCCAGCGGGGGCGGGGTTCTTCTTTGTGGGGAAGAAGGACGGATCTCTGCGTCCTTGCGTTGATTACCGTGGGTTGAATAACATCACAGTGAAGAATACCTATCCCTTACCGTTGATGTCCTCAGCCTTTGAAAGGTTACAGGGAGCATCCGTGTTCACTAAGTTGGATTTACGTAATGGATATCATTTGGTTCGCATAAGGGGGGCGAATGGAAGACCGCGTTTAACACCCCCAGAGGGCACTTCGAATATTTGGTCATGCCTTTTGGGCTATCCAACTCCCCAGCGGTTTTCCAGGCACTCGTCAATGACGTGCTGAGAGATATGATTGATCAGTTCATATATGTTTACCTGGATGACATACTGATTTTTTTCTTCTTCTCTCCAGGAACACGTTCAGCACGTCAGACGAGTGCTTCAGAGGTTGTTGGAGAATGGACTTTTTGTCAAGACGGAGAAATGCATTTTTCATGCACAATCCGTTCCATTCCTAGGTTACATCGTCTCGACTGAAGGTATTCGCATGGATCCTGACAAGGTTAAGGCTGTGGTGGATTGGCCAAGCCCAGATTCCCGTAAGGCCCTACAGAGGTTTCTGGGATTCGCCAATTTCTACCGGCGTTTCGTTCGCAACTTTAGTCAGATAGTCGCTCCTCTTACCGCCTTAACTTCCCCAGAGTGACGTTCAGGTGGTCCGATACAGCCGAGGCTGCATTCGCCAAACTCAAGAGCCGCTTTGTTTCGGCTCCCATCCTCATAGCTCCCGATCCCTCGCGTCAGTTCGTAGTAGAGGTGGACGCTTCAGAGGTGGGGGTAGGTGCGGTACTTTCCCAACGTTCCTCTTCTGACGACAAGATGCACCCTTGTGCGTTCCTTTCCCATCGGTTATCACCTGCGGAACGCAACTACGACATTGGCAACAGAGAGTTGTTGGCAGTGAAGTTAGCACTGGAGGAGTGGCGCCATTGGTTAGAGGGAACGGGGGTACCTTTTATAGTTTGGACCGATCACAAAAATTTGGAATATATCAGAACCCCCAAGCGACTCAACTCCAGGCAGGCGCGGTGGGCACTCTTTTTTGGACGTTTTGACTTCTCTCTCTCGTATCGCCCGGGTTCCAAGAATGTCAAACCCGATTCCCTTTCTCGCATTTTTGACCATTCCGAACGCCCATCCACTCCCGAGTGCATCCTACCCGGGACCCTAGTGGTATCCACACTCACATGGGAGGTTGAATCGCCTAATCGGTTGTTTGTGCCGGAGGGGTGTCGGTCCGATGTTATTCAGTGGGGGCATTGCTCCAACGTAGCGTGTCATCCAGGAGTCAGCCGCACTAGCTTTTTGGTTAAACAACGCTTTTGGTGGCCACTGATGGCTCGTGACATTCACAGTTTTGTCTTGGCTTGCTCGGTTTGTGCCACTGGGAAGACTTCTAATCGACCCCCAGATGGGTTACTCCAACCGCTGTCGGTCCCTTCGAGACCCTGGTCCCACATCGCGCTAGATTTTGTTACCGCCCTCCCGCCCTCCCAGGGCAAGACGGTGGTGTTGACCGTGGTGGACCGGTTCTCGAAGGCGGCTCATTTTATTCCCTTGCCTAAATTACCATCTGCCAAGGAGACAGCGGTAGCTGTCGTGGATCACGTCTTTCGCTTACATGGCCTGCCGATGGACGTAGTTTCTGACAGGGGGCACCAATTTGTGTCCAAGTTTTGGCAAGAGTTTTGTAGGTTACTGGGAGCGAGTGTCAGCCTGTCTTCAGGGTTTCATCCCCAGAGCAACGGTCAAACGGAGAGGGCCAACCAAGATTTGGAGAGAGTGTTGCGATGTTTGGTTTCTAAGAATCCCTCTTCCTGGAGTCAACAACTCTCTATGGTTGAGTACGCTCACAATTCGTTGCCAGTGGCAGCTACGGGTCTCTCTCCGTTTGAGTGTAGTTTAGGTTACCAGCCACCTATCTTTCCCAGTACGGAGTCCGAGGTCACTGTTCCTTCCGCTCACACTTTCATCCAGAGGTGCCGTCACGCATGGAGCAGAGCCCGTGAGACTCTTCTCCGGGTGGGGCGCGCACCAAGGCTAAGGCCGATCGCCACCGGTCGAAGCCTCCGGTATACGTCGTTGGCCAAAGAGTGTGGCTTTCTACTAAGAACATTCCACTCCGATCCGTTTCGAACAAGCTTGCCCCCAAATTTATCGGCCCGTTCAAAGTCACCAGGATCATTAGTCCGGTGGCGGTCCGGCTCAAGCTTCCTCCGGCGTATAGGAGAATTCATCCTACCTTTCATGTGTCTAAAATAAAACCTGTGTTTCAGGCACGCATTAACCCGCCGGTCCCGGTTCCCCCGCCGCCACGACTTGTTGATGGGGAACCCACCTTTTCTGTCAATCGTATTTTGGACTCTAGAAGGAGGGGACGCGGCTTCCAGTACCTGGTGGACTGGGAGGGTTACGGCCCGGAGGAGAGAAGTTGGGTACCTGCTAGGGACCTTCTGGATCACTCCCTTATCGATGATTTCAATCGACAGGTAAATTCGCCTGGGAACGCCAAGAGGCATTCCTAGGGGGGTATTGTCACGGTTCATGAATCCACTGCCTCCATCTCTCTTTCTCTCTCTCTCTCTCTCTCTCTCTCTCTCTCTCTCTCTCTCTCGTGTTTGTGTGGGCGTGGTTCCCAATCTCGGCCTGATTGTCTGCGCCAGCTGGAACCACTTATCTTCCCTTTATATGTTCTGTAACCAGTGTTTCTTGTTGTCAGATCGTTGTTACTTCCCTGAGGTTGTGTCGTGTGTCTGTGCTCTTCTCTCGCCGCCCTTGTGTGGGTTATCTGCTGTGCCCCTTCCTACCCATCCGGACACACTCCCCTGGATTTCTCAGCACGCTATCATTGGAAGATGCGCCCTAGTCCCTGGGTCGGATTCCGTCTGAGTACAGTCTGTCTGTCCTGTTGCTGTTGTAAACTGTATTCATTAAACCATCGTTGCTTGCATCTTGCATCCGCCTCTGTATTGTCACACTTGCAAACCAAAAGATTTTTTAAGGGTGGGATATAGTAAGTATTGTTAGATGGGACCTTCATTCTGTACAAATAGGATAGCTATTAATTCAATAAACATACCTAAATAAAGTGTTTACCTAGTAGTCTATCTCTATATGGGAAGTAGTCTGACTATGAAAAGTAGCAGATAGATATATTAAAACAGGTGAGGATAAATTAGGCTTGGTGAGAAGGCAGGGCAATTCTAGGCGAACATAATCATTGAACCCATTCAATACTGAAAGAGATTAATATCCAGGGAGGAGAGGGAAGCTAATTCTACAGTAGTGAGATATGAGATATCAATTAACGTTGAAAGTCCCAAGGAACAATAGTTTATAATGAGCTTATAATTGTATACGGGTGAAATGTAATGTCCAAATCAAAAGTCAACTATAGATGAGGTTTCCAGGAAGGAGAATACATACTGATTATCATTAAAGAGTCACACAAATAGTCAGACAGAAAAGTAACTAAATAATGTAAAAAAGCAGAATAAACAGGGGTTATATACAGCCAGAATCTGGCTTTCGGAAGCTAGAAAAAGAGATGATAAAGAAAAGAGTTGTAAACCCAAAGAGAGCCAAGATGCGCTCCCCTCTGCTCCCGCAGATGAAAAAATTGGCCGTTTGGGCGGGGGTGCGAGTAAAAAACTATATCCTTCTCTAGTAGAGCAAGCATACAGAGGTAATTCGGACGAAGAGGTGGTGATTCCTCGGAGGAAAGGGCAATTGCCGCTCCATGCTGGGCCACCCCAGTTTATAATACAGGAGCGGATGATGGGAGGCCAGTGATAAAGGGAGGTAGAAGAGAGGGAACAGAAATTGGAGAGAGTCTGGACAGAGGCTCAGGCAGTGAAGGAGACAGATAGATCGGAGAGGGGAGAATATCAGACACATTCACGGAATCATAACCGATCAGGGCTGATTAGAAAAACCTCCGAAATAGGAGAGAAAAATACACCGAAGCCTAGGAGAGCTTTCCAGCATAATAAAGGGGGAAATTAAAGTGTAGAAAGAGAGGATCTGTACCCCCTAATAGAGTTACCCAATCCCCAGGCGGGGGAGGGAGATCATGAACCTATTGATCGGGTCTATAGACCTTGGACGCAGAGAGACGTAGAAAAGGCAGTAGAAGGTATTCCCCACCCGAAGACAGGAATGGCAGGTTTTGAGAGAGATCTGAATGGACTAGCGTCCAGTTTCAGGCTAAACACAGGGGAGGTGGAAAGAGCAGTTAGAACCATAGTGGGAAAGGATTGGTTTGCTGTGCGCGGGGCCTAGGTGCCAACGAGGAATAATGGGGACATTATACAGTGGAGCGCGGGACCTGGAGAGCCATTCAGGGCAAAAATTACAGAATTATGCGCTAACCTAACAGAACATTACCACCGACACGCCGACTTTTCTAAGGTAACTGAATGTAGACAGGGAGAAGGTGAGAAAGTCAGTCAGTATCTAGAACGCTTAAAAGATGTATTCAATGCTAACAGTGGTATGCCAGAACCAGCCCCGGGGGGGGGGGGGTCAAAATACCCCTTATAATCAACAGCTAAAAATAGCCCTTTTAACTGGAATGCGCGTCGAAATCATTAAGGAGGTGAAAAATAATTTAGTGGGGTGTGGGTTGGTAACTCCAGCGGAGGTAAAAATATATGCTGTCCACCATGAACAGCACGGACAGGCAGAAAAAAGAAAAAGAGAAAATAGGAAAAATGAGTTCTTGATGGCAATGTTAGAAGACAGAGCGACAGGAGGAGGTAACAGAGAAAATAGCCAGCTGAAATGCTACAATGTGAGTGTAAACACTCCCTACAAAAGACCACCAATATTGTAGTTTAACTGAGGGAAAGGTAAGAGGCGACAATTGGGTAAAGAAAAAGAAGGGTCAGATACGAAGGGAGCGAGATTAATGACAATCCTAATTGAGGGAAAACTTTGGGCGTTTAAATTAGTGCTATTTTCTGTTGTTCAGATGCCGGAGTAACAAATACAGATAACTGTAAATTGGGTCTATTTGCGGAGAATCTCAGTTCCATAGCATTGGTGGTATAGTGGTGAGTGTAACAGTCTCACAACCTGCAGTCCAGGGTTTGGGTCCCTGTTTTGGTTGTAATTAAACTGATTGTTTTGCAGAGAAAGTTATAGTCACTAGTATTGGTATAAGATATAAACTGAACGTTTTAAATAGTTTGTTTGGTTCAAATTGAAAGACTAATTCATTCAACTTAAAATAAGAACGAAGCGAATTTTGATACAAGACGATGTCTGTTCACTAAATTAACTGCTGGAATAATGTATTGAGAATTGGGTCGTATTTAAATTACTGTATCAATAGAGAAGACAGTTACCAAAGTTAAAGAAATTCGGAATAATAGCGGGGAGAGAATGGCAATGGAAAGAGGTTACCGAAGTGTTTTTCATTCTTCTAGATTGACTGACGCATGTTATAATTTTGCCGCTGCGTGTGTTATTTTTAAAGATAGGATACATTTCATAAGTGAGAAGAGGAAGTTATAAAGTTGGGTTTAAATCTTACGATAGAGGTAAGGAAAAACTTTGAATTGAGAGGGGTTATATTTTTGCCCACTGGGGGAAAAATAAATAGGAGAGTTAAACTGAAAGTTGTGAGTGAGTAGGACATGGTGAGAATATATTCTGATGGTTATTGATTCTTGGTTTGATCGTTTAAGTAACACCAGTGAATTTGAGCACTGTTTCCATTATGTGGAACAGTGTCAGGGTATTAATGGTGAAAAGCAACCTCTATAGTAAAACATAATTGTATATGTTTCGGTAAACTAGCTAGGTTGAATTTGGTTATTTGAGCATTTCCCTTGATACGTAGACATACGTAACAGGGGCAAGTTGTTTTTCCTTGAGGAACACGCAGATGGTTTTTGTTTTATTGAGATGTAAATGTTAGTTGAAGGAGCCAAGGGAAAATACGTTATTTTTATTAAATATCTGGGATTATAATCTTGGGGAGAATGAGGCCATAAACGACCAAATTGGAAAGCCTGGAAGTTTTGATTAATCATTAAGGTTTGCAAATATATACACATAAAACATTTGTTAGGACTATTTGTTTTGGTGCAAAGGTATTTTAAAGAGGCACGCTCAAATATGGAATTTTATGAGTTTTTATTTTATGAGTTTTAAATTACACAAGTGAATTTAGATTTTAAGGATAAAGGGTTCTTTAATATGTCTAATGTAGTATAGAACTTGACTATAAAAGGGTGGGTTGACTTATTGACCTTATCATGACTGTCTGCTGAGGTCTGATCAGCCTCAGGGGAGAGTCATTGGTATAATGAATGTGGTCATATTTAGTTACTAGTTTTAAGGTAAATTCATTATAAAGGAGTTTAGGTTAGGAGGTTAGAATTATTGTTTGAACTGCAAATGAGAAAGTGGTTCAGGATTCTGTTTTACAACATTAGCTGTGAAGTTTTTGAATGGGCTATTAACAGAGAAAAAATAATCCTATTTATCATTGAGAATAAATAGGGGAAGATAAGATACATTGAGGTTGGGATAGGAGATATATTAAGCCAATAGGGCAGGGAATTACATAGAAAAATAAGTTTCAGTTCTTAGGGGTGATAAATTACTGTAGATAAGGAATTCTGCACTTTGCAACATATATTAAATTCATGTTATTGTCAGATAGAACACTGAGGGTCCCTGAAGGAAGGGTTTTGATATGATAAGCATTTGTTTTGAATTTGTTTGACTATTAGGAGTTTTTTAAAATAGTATTAAATTTAACAGGTATATAGGACATCTGTGATGATTTAGGATTATTGTTAGGATTAAGATAGGTTGATTAAGGAAATGTAAGGACTTTAGAGATTGACACTCATAGACATGTTTTTTCTAAAATCAATGATTTTAGATAAAGTCAAACAGTTAGAAGCTTAGTGGTATTTGAGAGATATGAGAGAAAAGGTTTAAATTGGTAAATATATATTTAAGAAAATATATAAGTAGCGCAGATAGTTCTTAAGTAGATAAGAAACTTGACAGGGAATTGGTACTGGATTGACATGAATGGACGCCCAAGGGAGAATTGGACATGTGGAAAACTAAAAGGGGCTCCTACATGATGATGTCAGACATTAGGATAATTTACTAATCTTACCTAAGTCATTGTTTAAGAGTAGGCAAGGTTGTTACCCTGTGCACTATGCACTACAGGTGAATTACAGGTGAAGTCACTCAATCCAGTCCCTGAGGCCTGTTGAGGACCATACCAAGGATTCCTGGTGACAGCTAGTAGAAAGAACTACCCGGATTCATATCACACTGCGGGAGGGTAGGACACATTTGACACTGTCGAACAATAACAGAGTTCGGGAGGAGAACTGGAATTAACAGAATTCTGGGGGCCATCTCTCGAATGAAAAATACCTTACCTGTCCTTTCCTCACTGTTCTTGTTCATAGAAGTGAAAATGTGTCTGACTCTTGCTAATGATGTGTTTTCTGGAAGAGGGTGGGGCTTTATAGGTGAGCTGTCCATCCTGTGCTGTATGGTTGGAGATCTTAATACCACACCATGAACCCGAGAAGGCCAGAGGGTAATATTGACATAGTTAAACAAGGAGAAATTAGTATTAACCAAGCATAAGAGATCACTTGATCTGGATAAACAGGAAGTGAGAGTAGAATAGGGAGGGATGTCTCAGTGGAGTTCTATGTAAACCAAGTGGTGTCTGACTCCTTGGCAGTACAGGACTAAAAGTAGCTATTATGGAAGACATATATGCAAGTCTTTGTGTAGTTCATGGAAACAAGTTATAGCTCACACCATGTGAGAAGGCTACATAAATCTACATACCCAGCATGGAAGGAGATGGAGTGTAGTGAAAGTAAGGGTTTCAGTTGATAACCTAGTGCATTCCAGGTAGAAAAAGTTAGAGCAGCTGGTTGTTCTATAGGCAGCAGAATACAAGCAGAGTCCCTGACAAAGCAGATACTGACGGAGGAGTTGTCCAGAGCCAAGAGCCGGTGTGGATAGTTCAGAAATGGAATTATTCACCTAAGGGAACAGCCTGTATGGTAAAGCTATTCATGGTAGCAGGAAAGCCAGATAATAAGTTGTATGGATTTGCACTATTTATATCCACATGTTCCTCTGAAATCTGAGCTTCCTCCTTACACAGAGGCAACGGGAGACTGTTAATTGTTTGATTCAGTATAGTACTCCTGAGAAATGTGAGGTAAAATCAGTACTGCAATAGGACAGATAATGTTACTTCTGATGCGACCAATGAGTGATTTGGCAGACTGGTTGAGATCTGGGGATTTCAGTAAGATAAGGAGGCTCAGGGCTCACATCTGTTGAATGTGTGGGAGAATGACATGATGGCTGAGTATTACTGGCTAATTGAACAGAGGTATGTGTACTGGTACATTTTGAGAATGCCTTTTACACTCATTGTGTTGACTAAACGGGAGAAAAGAAGTACTCTGACTGGTTCTTTTGATGATAGGGTTTGTATTGTATTAATAACATTGTGGTTCCAAGGGTGGCAGATGAGATCAAAGCTATAGATTAGATCCTGGCAGGATTAGAGTCAAGTATTTTTTGGTGGTCCACTCTCAATGAGGATGTGGATTGGATCAATTATATCTTTTAAAAATCCACAGCGCTTCACCAATTATTTTAGAGATGTAATGAATGACTTGTCAGAATAGAATAGTCTTGGATGTTTGCTGGCTGAAGAGGGTGGGAGTGTATATAGGTAATTTGACTCCGGGATATACAGTTAGGATGGATCAGTGACCAAGGCCTTGTCTGGTTTACACACCCTAGTTCACGAGTTGGAAATAAACTCAGGGTGGATACTTCTTTGGCTTATTGGGTTGACAGTGTGTCTGGAAGATGGAAAAAGGTTATGATTACTGTGTTACCTTCACCTGTGTGACTGTGTTAGTTTTGTACGGACGTGGTTGATTGAGTGTATGAAAGTTATCATTTCCAGGACTGGAGAAATTGATGACACTTCAGATGGAGATATATGGACCAATCCTTAGCTCTGACCAGTGGAATACAAAATACATGGCTTGGACGTAATAGAAGAATCTGGATCCTTTCACTCGCGAGGAGACCATATTTGATGTTTAGGAAATTTAGATGTTTTCTTATTTCAATGTATAGACTGTTTTTTCGTGAAGATGAACAGAAAATCCTGATGAGTAGAATTAAGATTCTGATGTAGGATAGAACAGTCATGGAAGTTGATTATGTACATACATGTATTGGTTGTCTTCTTTTAGTATATCATTGATATTTCCATGTAGTGTTTAATGTTGGTATGAGTTGTTAAGTCATTTTGAGGGTGGATTGTTAGGAAATTATGATTAATATGACTGAACAAATCATTTTAAATGGAACTGTAAGTAAACTTATACTCTGTTATATTATATCTGATTAACAATATGAGTTCATAAGAAGAAATTGTGTGACAGGACAAGGAGGAATAGAATGTTAATGAACACCTTTTCTACTGGGCAGGAACAAATGGGTTGTGGACTGTGTAAACACATAAGGTCGTTAGCCTATGGTTGACCCAACCTGAAACTTAGCTCTGGGGTTTTTAGATTAGGCAGTGAGTGCATTCCTAGGGTTTCTGTTAATTAAACCTGTCAGTTCAGTGGTGATCGATAATGTTGAGGGGTCAAAAGTTATCTGGGAGTGTGTTAGTAAGTTAGAATGAACTCTTCACCTTACTTTGTCCTGTCGAGAGGGGGGGGTTCGTTTAAGACAGTGAAATGGCGTCATGATCTGTATTTAAACTGATGCTTTTGTTTTGAGTGGGAGCGCGCTCCGATAATAAATTCTATTACCTATTATTTAAAGACTGGTCTGCATCTATTTTATGCAACAAGAAATCTTACAAATTCTCATAAAATAGATGAAGGGCTTTCAATTGATGAAAGCACATTGGCATAATTAAATTATACTAACAGAACCATATTTAGGTAGCCTGTTTTGTGTTGGGTTTTATGGGTGGTTGTTTCCTGTCTTTGTGTTTGTTGCACCAGATAGGGCTGTTTCAGTTTTTCCACATTTATTGTTTTGTATTTATGTTCATGTTTAGTTTTCTTATTAAAAAACATGAACTTCAACCACGTTACATTTTGGTCCGCCTCTCCTTCCCAGGAAGAATCCCGTTACAACTGTGTGACTCTTCTGCCATTGTTGGGCTAAAGGGCTTTGACACCTCTCACTTGACACGTCAGTGCTAATTGAAGCTGTATCAAGCTTGGCAGCCTTCATTTAGCATTCACTCCTTGTAAAGTAATGTAGTGTATTTTTCATCTTGGCTTTTGGAAATAAAATATATTTTCAGACTAAACATTACTCACTCAGTTCCAGGTTGGATGTTGTTTTCAGGTTTCTGTTGTTTTCCAGAGAATTTGCTGTGTAGAATAATAATCCTTGGTTGATGTATTCCTTCCAGGTGATTCCTTAATTCCGTCCAACATCAGGTTGTAGGTTTTGAGTTTTGTTTTGGAGTGGATGTCATGTTGTAGAGGGTAGTATCCTGTATATGTTCCTGATAAAAAAATCAAAGTTTATCGAACTCTAAATCTATATTTTTTTAAAGAAAATCCTGAAAAATGCAGGTGCTCATCTGATCATGACCTCCAGCCTTCTCTCTTGTTCTCTCGTTCTCTCGTTCTCTCTCTCTCTCTCTCTCTCTCTCTCTCTCTCTCTCTCTCTCTCTCTCTCTCTCTCTCTCTCACCTGTGAGCCACACAGTGCCGATTGGGGAAGCTGTACTGTAATTGGAGAAATATATTTCATCTCCATAATGGTGGGGGACCCAAGCATGGCATGACATCTCATATGGATATTGCCCCCTTTAATGCAAACTGGTGCATGTTGCCAAGAGGAAAAGCCTGTGTCACTGCACATTCTCGCTGATAGAACCGGTTTGTAGAGTTTGGGACTATAAGGTTCTATCTGCATTTAGGTAAAAATGTAGCTTTTGACATAGCCTTGTTCTTTTCAATGTTCTCTAATTATATTAATACCACAATTCATGCTACGTTTGAAATGGGACATTTCTGTTTTTTACTTTTAATACAATTGTAAACATTTCTAAAAAGCTGGTTTTGCTTGTCATTATGTGTTAGTGTGTGGAGATTGATAACTGTTTTATTCAATCAATTTAGAATTTGGCTGTAATGTAACAAAATGTGGAAAAAGTCAAGGGTCTGAATACTTTCCGAATGCATTGTATCCCGGAGACTCGCAAAAACCCACACAATTACTGAAAAAAGTCACTACAGTGCCACACCTGCCATTCCAGGAGGAACTCTTCAACTCACCACATTTGAAAATGTACTTCTTGGATGACTTTTAAATTCAGAAAGGATGTTTGCAAACAAATACATGATGACACCTGATGATAGAGCTAAATGTGGAATAATCAGAAATGTCTGTGTAGTTCCAACTATGCTATTCAAGAGGTAATGTTATTAAAAACAATTAGTTATACAATGTGTTTAACAATCTCTTGAAAACGGCTAGTAGCCTAGTTAATGGGTTTTAGAAAATCGTAAATATATCTGGCACCAACATCAATCAATTTCGAGAAGGATCTGAATATACCTGTGTGTAAGTCCAGGAAACGAAAATGTATCCAAAAAAAGGTAGTAATGTGTAAATAGTTTCAAAGTTCAAATTGTTTAGTCAAATCCACCAGACGCAGTCAGACCATGGAAATGGTGTGGATATTACAGCCTACTACAGGATGCGACAGTAGTCTCTCTCTCTCTCTCTCTCTCTCTCTCTCTCTCTCTCTCTCTCTCTCTCTCTCTCTCTCTCTCTCTCTCTCTCTCTCTCTCTCTCTCTCTCTCTCTCTCTCTCACGTGTGAGCCACACAATGCCGATTGGGGAAGCTGTACTGTAATTGGAGAAATATATTTCATCTCCATAATGGTGGGGGACCCAAGCATGGCATGACATCTCATATGGATATTTCCCCCTTTAATGCAAACTGGTGCATGTTGCCAAGAGGAAAAGCCTGTTTCACTGCACATTCTCGCTGATAGAACCAGTTTGTAGAGTTTGGGACTATAAGGTTCTATCTGCATTTAGGTAAAAATGTAGCTATTGACATAGTCTTGTTCTGTTCAATGTTCTCTAATTATATTAATTTAACAATTAATTTTAAGTTCAAAAGATACAAATTACTGACACCATTCAAACCAAAGGGGTGGCAGGGTAGCCTAGTGGTTAGAGCGTTGGACTAGTAACTGGAAGGTTGCAAGTTCAAACCCCCGAGCTGACAAGGTACAGATCTATCATTCTGCCCCTGAACAGGCAGTTAACCCACTGTTCCGAGGCCGTCATTGAAAATAAGAATTTGTTCTAAACTGACTTGCCTAGTTAAGAAAAAATAAATGATTTAATAAAAAAAAAAAGAGTGTTCAGGACTTTATAGCCAGTAATCTCAGAATCATATTTTTGCAGAACTTTCTATTCCCAAACTCTCTTATTTGTCTGTCTTGTATTAGCCTAGAGAGGACAGTAGGAGGTGAAAAATGGAGTGAGGTAGAGAGTAGTATAGCGAGAAAGGTACAAAATGAGAACATTGACAAAGTAGAACATCAGAGAGAGAGAGAGAGAGAGAGAGAGAGAGAGAGTGACAAAAAGACAAAATTACAATGAAAACTCCTGCGGAGAAGAAACAGGAAAAACCACCACCAAGAACATGAGACACACATCAAAGCTCTACTCCTGACACCTGTCCCTTTAGAAAGGAGGGGTGGATAGCCGACCCTTCTGACGTGACAGGGGGCTTTGTAAGAAGAAACTAAAATCCCTGAAGCTGTCGCTGATGTAATAATAGGCAGGTTTCAATTGACCCAGGTTTATTAGCAACCTGGTCTCAGAGCATTTTGTATTATTCTCAATGTAAATCTGATACAATCGATTTAGTATGATATGTTATAAATGTATAAAACATACAATATTTTACAAATTTCTAAAATGTACAATATGTTATGAATTTTGAAAAAAAATTCTAGGTTAGGGTATCAACATCTAGGTTAGGGTCAAATTTAAGAGTTAGGTTAAAGGGTTAAGGTTAGGGTTAGGGGGAGGTTTAGCTAACATGCTAAGTAGCTATAAAGTAGCTAAAAAGTAGTTGGTAGTTGAAAAGTTGCAAATGAGCTAAAATGCTAAAGTTGTCCATTGTGAGATTTCAACTCACAACATTTTGGTTACTAGACATTTGTGTTATACGCCCACCCATCCACCCAATGTAACCAGGCCAAACGTAACATATCATACTAATTTGAGTGTTTTGGATGTTCTTTTACAATGTAAGGTCTAGTCTATGAGACCAGGCTGCGATTCGACAAAAGCAATGTCGCAAAAAAATATCTTTGACACACGTGTAATGGAAACGGCAGATACAGTGCATTCAGAAAGTATTCAGACCCCTGGACTTTTTCCACATTTTGTTACGTTACAGCCTTAATCTAAAATGTATTAAATACATTTTCTTCACTCATCAATCCACACACACTACCCCATAATGACAAATCAAAAACACTTTTTTAGAAATGTTTGCAAATTTATAACGAATAAAAAACAGAAATACCTTATTTACATAAGTATTCAGACTCGTTGCTATGAGACTCGAAATTGAGCTCAGGTGCATCCTGTTTCCATTGATCATCCTTGAGATGTTTCTACAACTTGATTGGAGTCCCCCTCTGTTAATTTCAACTGATTGGACATGATCTGGAAAGGCACACACCTGTCTCTATCAGGTCCCACAGTTGACAGTGCATGTCAGAGCAAAAACCAAGCCATGAGGTCGAAGGAATTGTCCATAGAGCTCCAATACAGGATTGTGTCAAGGCACAGATCTGGGGAAGGGTACCAAAAAATGTCTGCAGCATTGAAGGTCCCCAGGAACACAGTGGCCTCCATCGTTCTTAAATGGAAGAAGTTTGGATCCACCAAGACACTTCCTAGAGCCGGCCGCCCGGCCAAACTGAGCAATCAGGGGAGAAGGGCCTTGGTCAGGGAGGTGACCAAGAACCCGATGGTCACTCTGACAGAGCTCTAGAGTTCCTCTGTGGAGATGGGAGAAACTTCCAGAAGGACAACCATCTCTGCAGCACTCCACCAGTCAGGCCTTTATGGTAGAGTGGCCAGATTGAAGCCCCTCCTCAGCAAAAGGCACATGACCGCCCGCTTGGAGTTTGCCAAAAGGTACCTAAAATGAGAAACAAGGTTCTCTGGTCTGATGAAACCAAGATTGAGCTCTTGGCCTGAATGACAAGCGTCACGTCTGGAGGAAACCTGGCACCATCCCTACGGTGAAGCATGGTGGTGGCAGCATCTTGCGCTGGGGATGTTTTATGGCAAATATGAGTTAATCTTTGCATTCTATACATGCTGGCTTTCATTACATATACCTGAGACATGAAACAGATACAGTAGGTTAGAGGACATACAGGCTGTCGTCAAATTTTTAATGCGCAAATTGTCTAAATGGGTAATGGAAACACTTTATTTGATACTGTTGTGTTTTGCGAAAAAGGTGGTGTGACATCATTACGTCCAGCTGTTTTTATGGACACAAGATACTGTAGTTAAATGGAAACGCACTCTAGCAGTTTGCCACATCTATTTTCTTTGCAAACTTTCTAAATATCGACAAAAAAACACTGGACAAGTTCATAGAAACAAAGCTAGTGACATGATGTCTAAGTGGCTCCTGGCAAACGTCTACGGTGTCGGTGTCAGTATTGGTTAGAATCCGGGTCAACTACTGCCCTTTGTCACAACCTTTTCCCATTGTCATCTGTTCAATATAATCTGCAAATACCTTTACAAAATATTGCTGCGAGCAGCAGCTATAGCAAGTAGCTGGAGCATCGATATAGCAGCACTGATTTACAATTTGGGCACCGTGGCACTATTGTAATGATGAGTATGAACTCTTCCCTTCACCGAGATATCATAGCTTGTGTCTCTTCATCAACCGTCTCACTGTGTCTGTGTCTCTATAGCACTCTGTCTGTCTCTCTATAGCACTCTGTCATTCTGTTTTTTTTATTTTTTTTATCTCAGATCAAATCTGTTTACTCAGGAAAAAATATCTCTTAAAAAAGACGGTGAGAAGTCTGGCGATGTTCCCTTGAGCAAGGCACTTAACCCTAATCCAGTTGATCTGGATTAGTGCGTCTGCTAAAGGGATTATCTGTAAACCTAGAGAACCTTTTGGAATGGACCCAAAATTCAGAAATGATTTGTGTTGCCATAACATACACTGAGTGTACAAGACATAATTAACACCCGCTCTTTCTGTGACAGACTAACAAGGCGAACGTTATGATCCCGTATTGATGTCACTAAATGGCTTAAGGACAACAAAGTCAATGTATTGGAATGGTCATCACAAAGTCCTGACTTCAATCCCATTGAACATTTGTGGGCAGAACTGGAAAAGCATGTGTGAGCAAGGAGGCCTACAAACCTGACTCAGTTACACCAGCTCTGTCAGGAGGAATGGGCCAAAATTCACCCAACTTATTGTGGGAAGTTTGTGCAAGGCTAACCGAAACGTTTGACCCAAATTAAACAATTTGAAGGCAATGCTACCAAATACTAATTGAGTGTATGTAAACTTGTAAACTTCTGACCCACTGGGAATGTGATGAAAGAAATAAAAGCTGAAATAAATCATTCTCTCTACTATTATTCTGACATTTCACATTCTTAAAATAAAGTGGTGATCCTAACTGACCTTAGACATGTAATTTCTACGAGGATTAAATGTTAGGAATTTTGATAAACTGAGTTTAAATATATTTAGCTAAAGTGTATGTAATCTTCCAACTTCAACTGTATGTATTCTAAGAATACTGAAGCACAACTTTATAAGCTATGAATTTAAAGTACACTTTAAAAAGTACACAAAGCACAGTCATTGCTACTCATTGTGAAGGGGCTTTATTATTACTACTTTAAGTACAGATAAAATCAAATACATTTAAAAAATACTATTTATACTTTCAATACAATTGTAACACACTTAAAGATAAAATCATTCAAATCAATCAAAGATAGACTCAGCGATATGAAGCAGAGGCACAAAGTAAACAGCATAGCGGGTCAATGTCTGCAACACCTAAGAGCGTTCAAGTGTGGGGCTAAACTTCTCTGCAGGTTTGGTTCAGCATGAAGCAAATCTATTCACATGCGCAGTAGTCCTGCCTTCTCCAATGCTTTATCTACATTAGGAACCAGCTGTCTCTCATAGTCCCAGACCCTCTTGTCTTCATGCAGCTCCTTCTTGGTCAGTCCTCCTTGTAGGGGAACTCTGACATGGATGATATGACACACGCTAGGAGGAACCTTCACTGTCTGCCCGACGTCTGCTCCACTGCCCTGGAGTCAGAGACACAGAAGGGTTGTTCCAAATCAAATCAAATTTTATTTGTCACATACACATGGTTAGCAGATGTTAATGCGAGTGTAGCGAAATGCTTGTGCTTCTAGTTCCGACAATGCAGTAATAACCAACAAGTAATCTAACTAACAATTCCAAAACTACTGTCTTATATATATATCCTTAAGAATATGTACATAAGGATATATGAATGAGTGATGGTACGGAGCAGCATAGGCAAGATACAGTAGATGGTATCGAGTACAGTATATACATATGAGATGAGTATGTAAACACAGTGGCATAGTTAAAGTGGCTAGTGATATATGTATTACATAAGGATGCAGTCGATGATATAGAGTACAGTATATACGTATGCATATGAGATGAATAATGTAGGGTAAGTAACATTATATAAGGTAGCATTGTTTAAAGTGGCTAGTGATATATTTACATAATTTCCCATCAATTCCCATTATTAAAGTGACTGGAGTTGAGTCAGTGTCAGTGTGTTGGCAGCAGGCACTCAATGTTAGTGGTGGCTGTTTAACAGTCTGATGGCCTTGAGATAGAAGCTGTTTTTCAGTCTCTCGGTCCCAGCTTTGATGCACCTGTACTGACCTCGCCTTCTGGATGATAGCGGGGTGAACAGGCAGTGGCTCGGGTGGTTGATGTCCTTGATGATCTTTATGGCCTTCCTGTAACATCGGGTGGTGTAGGTGTCCTGGAGGGCAGGTAGTTTGCCCCCAGTGATGCGTTGTGCAGACCTCGCTACCCTCTGGAGAGCCTTACGGTTGTGGGCGGAGCAGTTGCTGTACCAGGTGGTGATACAGCCCGCCAGGATGCTCTCGATTGTGCATCTGTAGAAGTATGTGAGTGCTTTTGGTGACAAGCCGAATTTCTTCAGCCTCCTGAGGTTGAAGAGGCGCTGCTGCGCCTTCTTCACGATGCTGTCTGTGTGGGTGGACCAATTCAGTTTGTCTGATGTGTATGCCGAGGAACTTAAAATTTGCTACCCTCTCCACTACTGTTCCATCGATGTGGATAGGGGGGTGTTCCCTCTGCTGTTTCCTGAAGTCCACAATCATCTCCTTAGTTTTGTTGACGTTGAGTGTGAGGTTAATTTCCTGACACCACAATCCGAGGGCCCTCACCTCCTCCCTGTAAGCCGTCTCGTCATTGTTGGTAATCAAGCCTACCACTGTTGTGTCGTCCGCAAACTTGATGATTGAGTTGGAGGCGTGCGTGGCCACGCAGTCGTGGGTGAACAGGGAGTACAGGAGAGGGCTCAGAACGCACCCTTGTGGGGCCCCAGTGTTGAGGATCAGAGGGGTGGAGATGTTGTTGCCTACCCTCACCACCTGGGGGCGGCCCGTCAGGAAGTCCAGTACCCAGTTGCACAGGGCGGGGTCGAGACCCAGGGTCTCGAGCTTGATGACGAGCTTGGAGGGTACTATGGTGTTAAATGCAGAGCTGTAGTCGATGAACAGCATTCTCACATAGGTATTCCTCTTGTCCAGATGGGTTAGGGCAGTGTGCAGTGTGGTTGAGATTGCAACGTCTGTGGACCTATTTGGGCGGTAAGCAAATTGGAGTGGGTCTAGGGTGTCAGGTAGGGTGGAGGTGATATGGTCCTTGACTAGTCTCTCAAAGCACTTCATGATGACGGAAGTGAGTGCTACGGGGCGGTAGTCGTTTAGCTCAGTTACCTTAGCTTTCTTGGGAACAGGAACAATGGTGGCCCTCTTGAAGCATGTGGGAACAGCAGACTGGAATAGAGATTGATTGAATATGTCCGTAAACACACCAGCCAGCTGGTCTGCGCATGCTCTGAGGGCGCGGCTGGGGATGCCGTCTGGGCCTGCAGCCTTGCGAGGGTTAACACGTTTAAATGTTTTACTCACCTCGGCTGCAGTGAAGGAGAGGCCGCATGTTTTGGTTGCAGGCCGTGTGTGTCAGTGGCACTGTATTGTCCTCAAAGTGGGCAGAAAAGTTACTTAGTCTGCCTGGGAGCAAGACATCCTGGTCCGTGACGGGGCTGGTTTTCATTTTGTAATCCGTGATTGACTGTAGACCCTGCCACATACCTCTTGTGTCTGAGCCGTTGAATTGAGATTCTACTTTGTCTCTATACTGACGCTTAGCTTGTTTGATTGCCTTGCGGAGGGAATATGTTATGCAGGTGAGTGAGGACCCAAAAGCGACTTTACAGAAACTGAGTTTATTCAAGTCCAAACAGAAAATAACAAATCCTGAATCCTTAACAGGAAATGTCCAAACGGGGATAACAGAAATCCTCTAGTTTGTAGAGGGGAATAACAGGATAAGCGGCCACAGACTGCAGGTCCCTTCGGGTAGGCGCAGGCCGTAGCTGACAGAGACACCTGCTCACACGCAGCATCTGATGAAGACAAAACACGACAGGACGGAACAAGAACACAGCACAGCAAACAAGGATCCGACAAGGACAGAAGCAGAAACAGAGAGAGAAATAGAGACTTAATCAGAGGGCAAAATAGGGGACAGGTGTGAAAGAGTAAACAAGGTCGTTAGGAGAATGAGGAACAGCTGGGAGCAGGAACGGAACGATAGAGAGAGAGAGGGATAGAGAGAGGGAAAAAAACCTAATAAGACCAGCAGGGGGAAACGAATAGAAGAGAAAGCACAGGGACAAGACATGACAATATATGACAATACATGACAGAATAGGTACACTGTTTGTATTTGGTTATATTTCCGGTCACCTTGCCCTGATTAAAAGCAGTGGTTTTAGCTTTCAGTTTCACGCGAATGCTGCCATCAATCCACGGTTTCTGGTTTGGGAATGTTTTAATCGTTGCTATGGGAACGACATCTTCAACGCCCGTTCTAATGAACTCGCACACCGAATCAGCGTATTCGTCAATGTTGTTGTCTGACGCAATACGAAACATATCCCAGTCCGCGTGATGGAAGCAGTCTTGGAGTGTGGAGTCAGCTTGGTCGGACCAGCGTTGAACAGACCTCAGCGTGGGAGCTTCTTGTTTTAGTTTCTGTCTGTAGGCAGGGATCAGCAAAATGGAGTCGTGGTCAGCTTTTCCGAAAGGAGGGCGGGGCAGGGCCTTATATGCGTCGCGGAAGTTAGAATAGCAGTGATCCAAGGTTTTGCCAGCCCTGGTTGCGCAATCGATATGCTGATACAATTTAGGGAGTCTTGTTTTCAGATTAGCCTTGTTAAAATCCCCAGATACAATGAATGCAGCCTCAGGATGTATGGATTCCAGTTTGCAAAGAGTCAAATAAAGTTTGTTCAGAGCCATCGATGTGTCTGCTTGGGAGGGCTGTGATTATAATCGAAGAGAATTCCCTTTGTAGATAATGCGGTCTACATTTGATTGTGAGGAATTCTAAATCAGGTGAACAGAAGGACTTGAGTTCCTGTATGCTTTTGTGACCACACCACGTCTTGTTATTCATAAGGCATACGCCCCCGCCACTCTTCTTACCAGAAAGATGTTTGTTTCTGTCGGCGCGATGCGTGGAGAAACCAGCTGGCTGCACCGACTCCGATAGCGTCTCTCCAGTGAGCCATGTTTCCGTGAAGCAAAGAACGTTACAGTCTCTGATGTCCCTCTGGAATGCTACCCTTGCTCGGATTTCATCAACCTTGTTATCAAGAGACTGGACATTGGCGAGAAGTATACTGGGGAGTGGTGCACGATGTGCCCGTCTCCGGAGTCTGACCAGAAGACCGCTACGTTTCCCTCTTTTACGAAGTCGTTTTTTTTGGTCGCCGGCTGGGATCCATTCCGTTGTCCTGGGTGAAAGGCAGAACACAGGATCCGCTTCGCGAAAGTCATATTCTTGGTCGTACTGATGGTGAGTTGACGCTGCTCTTATATTCAGTAGTTCTTCTCGACTGTATGTAATGAAACCCAAGATGACCTGGGGTACTAATATAAGAAATAACATGTAAAAAAACAAAAAACTGCATAGTTTCCTAGGAACGTGAAGCGAGGCGGCCATCTCTGTCGGCACCAGAAGTACATGAGTGGACCGATGTCTTCTCCACTGTCCTGGGGTCAGAGACACAGAAGGGTTGTTAGACAGAGTGGACCGACGTCTGCTCCACTGTCCTGGGGTCAGAGACACAGAAGGGTTGTTAGACAGAGTGGACCGACGTCTACTCCACTGTCCTGGGGTCAGAGACACAGAAGGGTTGTTAGACAGAGTGGGTCGACGTCTGCTCCACTGTCCTGGGGTCAGAGACAAAGAAGGGTTGTTAGACAGAGTGGACCGATGTCTGCTCCACTGTCCTGGGGTCAGAGACACAGAAGGGTTGTTGGACAGAGTGGGTCGACGTCTGCTCCACTGTCCTGGGGTCAGAGACACAGAAGGGTTGTTAGACAGAGTGGACCGACGTCTGCTCCACTGTCCTGGGGTCAGAGACACAGAAGGGTTGTTAGACAGAGTGGACCGACGTCTGCTCCACTGTCCTGGGGTCAGAGACACAGAAGGGTTGTTAGACAGAGTGGACTGACGTCTGCTCCACTGTCCTGGGGTCAGAGACACAGAAGGGTTGTTAGACAGAGTGGACCGACGTTTGCTCCACTGTCCTGGGGTCAGAGACACAGAAGGGTTGTTAGACAGAGTGGACCGACGTCTGCTCCACTGTCCTGGGGTCAGAGACACAGAAGGGTTGTTAGACAGAGTGGACCGACGTCTGCTCCACTGCCCTGGGGTCAGAGACACAGAAGGGTTGTTAGACAGAGTGGGTCGACGTCTGCTCCACTGTCCTGGGGTCAGAGACACAGAAGGGTTGTTAGACAGAGTGGACCGACGTCTGCTCCACTGACCTGGGGTCAGAGACACAGAAGGGTTGTTAGACAGAGTGGACCGACGTCTGCTCCACTGTCCTGGGATCAGAGACACAGAAGGGTTGTTAGACAGAGTGGACCGACGTCTGCTCCACTGTCCTGGGGTCAGAGACACAGAAGGGTTGTTAGACAGAGTGTACCGACGTCTGCTCCACTGTCCTGGGGTCAGAGAACCTTAGTTCCTAAGTATCCTTAGGAACTAAACTGCTCCGAGGCAGGCTAAATCAGAGCTAACTCTACTTATCCTGAATGAAATGTCTGAGCCGTGAGTTCCGGACCAATGAGATCAGGTTCCCATCATCCCTTTGATTTGAAGAGGACCACTGATTAAATATTGTATTAACCAAATACTTTTTTTTGTAAAAAAAAAAAAGTAATATTAAAATACCTATCACATTACACATTTGGTAATGACAGGATGCATTTGAAACTTCACTCACAGTATGACTTTTGTATGACTTTATAAAATGATTTTATTTATTGGAGAGGGGAAAAAAGGTGGTTGTAGATTGATAAACACACCCAAGACGGCATGAACGATACGTAATAAAAGAAAGACGGCACTTCTAATAACCCTTTTCACTCCATAATCTGCAGAATTTGCAAGATAGCTTTTCTTTCATGTTGATTTTGGAAAGAATTTAAATGTGGCACTTACTCACCCATGGATTTATGTTTCAGCATTGTCTCAATGAAAAGTTCAGAGTTCGACTAGCCACGTGCGACATGCATGCACAGTTCTAAGTCTGCTAGAGTGAGAAGCAGGAGGACAAGCAATATCCACTGTCGTAATAGGGATGAAGCCTGAGCTGGAATGTGAACCTAACTGAAGCTGACTAGCTTTAGAAAACCCTGAGTACATCGAGCTAGCTTCTTAGTAAACTACTCTGGGCCATACTACCATCTTGGAGGGGTGGTAGACTATAACCTGGTCCATACTATCATCTGGGAGGGGTGGCAGGTTCTAACCTGG
Source organism: Oncorhynchus keta (assembly GCF_023373465.1). Classification (NCBI taxonomy): domain Eukaryota; kingdom Metazoa; phylum Chordata; class Actinopteri; order Salmoniformes; family Salmonidae; genus Oncorhynchus; species Oncorhynchus keta. Next base: position 59,987,034 of record NC_068450.1, read on the forward strand.
GCCGTACTATCATCTGGGAGGGGTGGCAGGTTCTAACCTGGGCCGTACTATCATCTTGGAGGGGTGGCAGATTCTAACCTGGGCCGTACTATCATCTGGGAGGGGTGGTAGATTCTAACCTGGGCCGTACTATCATCTTGGAGGGGTGGTAGATTCTAACCTGGGCCGTACTATCATCTTGGAGGGGTGGTAGATTCTAACCTGGGCCGTACTATCATCTTGGAGGGGTGGTAGATTCTAACCTGGGCCGTACTATCATCTTGGAGGGGTGGTAGATTCTAACCTGGGCCGTACTATCATCTTGGAGGGGTGGTAGATGCGATAGTCTGGCTCCTCTCTGTCGATGTGCTCCATGATGTTGATCCCTGGAACATCCCTCCAGGTGGGTCGTTCAAACCTTCCACTGGGCTCAAACTGGGACTTAGGGAAGATGTGGTTCTCTATGAGGAACACTTCAGCCTGGGGAGATGGAGGTTGGGGTAAGAGAAGGTGAAAGAGAGAATGAATTCAGATTTATTTTCTTCATATCTGATCTATTTTTCTCACTGTCCACACTATTGTATTTTGACTCATGTCAGACTTGCACGTTCACACTGATGTAGCATATGAAATAGCACGCAAACGCTTTGCTCATGAATTTCCTGTCACTGTTCCTTTAAATGTTGGAGTGGTTATCTTGGTAACAGCAGGTCATGTGCAAAACCAAAAACTTCAAAGCACAACAATTCTGATCTGAGTGTCCAGACTGAGGATGAGAACCACACGATTGTGGTATCAAAACTCAAAAGATAAGATTCCATGAGTTTACACAGTCAGCCCAAATCTCTACACAGTTAGCCCAAACCCAAATCTTTAACTAATTAGTCTTTTGACCAATTAAATCGATTTAAAAAAATATCTAATGTGAGAAGATCTGATGTAATTGGTCAACAAAATGATTATCAACTAAAATCACCAAAGATCAGAAAATGCTGTTAACAAATTGGGGAAATTATCACATTTGTATCAGATGTGCCAAATAATTGAGGAAAAAAATCTGCATTGGATTGCCTGTGTAAACACAGCCTAACATATTCACAACACACACGTCATGATTTACCTTAACACACATACACAGTACTTCCCTGAGTCATCCCCCTACCTTTGGGTTTTGCCTCTGAAGTACATCCATCATCTGGGGCAGGGTTTGATGCTGGTATGGAGCTATAATCTCATCGATGTCGTTCAGCAGTACATAGTGTGACTGATACATATTTCTGTAGACACAGTAATTTAGAGTGGTCAACTGGCCATAGTAGTGGATGTCCCCTCCATGTTCACTGGGCTGCCACCCACTGGACGGGTTCATGTATTGGTTGATAGGCCAGGGCACCACCTGCAGTCAATTAATCAGTCAGTTAATGAATCCCATCTATCTGTCCATCCATCCAATCAATTCATTCCTACCTCAACAAAGCCCTCCTGTGTGTAACTCTGTAGCAGTCTCTCCAGGTCTGGTCCACAGCTGGTGTTATACACCACAACATGCTGCACTCCCAACAACCTGCAACATAGCAATCAATCAACCAATTAACCAATCAATCAATTAACCAATCAATCAATCAATCAATCAATTAACCAATAAACCAATCAATCAATCAACCAATCAATCAATAAATGAACCAATCAATCAACCAATCCATCAATTAACCAATCAAGGAATCAATCAATCAACCAATCACTTAATCAATACTCACTTGTACATCTCCAGAGTCTGGGTGACCTGAAGCACGTTGTTATAATCGCCAAATAAATTGGACCAACAGACAGTGAAGTTGGACTGAAACTCCTCTTCCTCCTTTTTCACAAGGTTCTGGATGCGGAGGAAGGTTTGGTTCTGAGCGAGCTCGGCGTCAGCTTGTATGGCGAGGGTCACGTGTGACGGGTCGCAGTCGGGATGATTCGGACAAAGGACGTCGGTCGTCACGAAGCGGAAACCTTTATCCCAATATAGAACAGGGACACATATAATTACTGTACAGTGTAAACTAAATCAACAAACCAATCAGCAAATCACCAAGCCCCTTATTTCTTTGATTCGGGTGTTGATTCAGGTGTGTCAGTGCAGGGCTAAAACCAAATAGCAAATAGCAGGTACCAAAGTGATCAGAGTGCATCTGGACTTCAGCCTTCATTCCATTAGCCCAGTGAGTCCCACAGTAGAACACACAGTACAGAGGCTGGACAGAGTCTCGTCTGAAGATACTGATGATGCGTACGGAGCTTCCCTCCAAACGATGTTCCTTGTAGGCCCCCACCATGAAGTGTTTGGTGTCGTTGACAGGCGTGATGGACTGGTCAGAGATGTGGTGCGGATAGAGGTGCTGGTGGTTGCCTGGCTGTGACCTGAGGAATCATGGACAGATGTTGTATTTCTACAGCAGAAATGTGTGTCCCAGACAATGTTCTCCCTTTGGCACTTTTATTTCTTGATCGTACGGCAGAGGCTTCACGGTACCTGGGCAATGTGAAGATGACGTAGACCATGACTGCCAGAGCAGAAGCTATCAGTAGAGGGAACGCACACCTCTTCACCATCATGAGCCAGATCTAGAAAGGTAGTTTATAGAAGGTGAAGATTGAGGTGACCTTTGAAGAGAAGTGAAAGTTAATCATGTAGTCGCACTTGTTCCCTGGCTGCGTTTACACAGGCAGCCCAATTCTAATATTTTTTTCTCACAAATTGGTCTTTTGACCAATCAGATCAGCTCTTTTGCACATAATTGGACAAAAGATTAGAATTGGGCTGCCTGTTTAAACGCAACCTCTGATCCTTAGAGTGAGATGAAGACATGCATGACATGCAAAATACTGTATCTAATGACACTCAATGGGCCTCAAGTTCAACTTTCAGCATTATTTGTACCCAGGGGAGGGCAATAGTGGCTTTGAAGTGTATGACATGAAAAACATATCAAATCCACATGGACCAGAATGGAAACTACAGCAAGGGACACAATTGAAATAAGTAATACACTCTGTTGTATCATCTCTGTCTAGATGTGTACTGTGTCTATGTATTTGTTAAACTGTCAAATAAAATAAATAAAACACTGCTTTGAGGGACAATTATTTATTTTATTTTATCAGCTCTGGTCTGCTTAATGGGGTGGCTCTCACATAGGCACCAATGCATTAGCAGCTAGGTCAGGTCTGCTTAGTTGACTGTATATGAACCAGTAAAAAATGAGGGAGTGGGATGTCTCTGATCTGCTTCTGTCTCTGTACTTACCACACACACACACACACACACACACACACACACACACACACACACACACACACACACACACACACACACACACACACACACACACACACACACACACACACACACACACACACACACACACACACACACACACACACACACACATAGTCGACACACAGCTAAATGCCATCATGCGCATCACCCACAATCTGCAGTTGGAATGACTGCCAAGGTAGGGAAGATTGATAAATGAGACTAAACTGTTTAAACTGAATAACCATGTCTATGACAGGTTAAATGAATCCAACCATTTACAGATTAGATTAGTTATTTTTATTTAGGAACTGGCATACTATGATCCACCCTGCATCCCCTGGCTCCCTGTCCTGGCAAACATCACCCCCACACCAAATATAAGCCTCCCATCTCCTAGATGGTAACTGTAATCAGTTATGTAATTATCTAAAATATTGTAATCAGATTACAGATACATTTGAAAATCTAGAAGATTACTTGTTGGATTACTTTTAAATTCAGAAAGGATGTTTGCGAACAAACACATTATGACACCTTTCAGTTTCTCATCAGGATCCTGGCAGCGCTGTTCTGGATGTCGTGGTGATGGCAGTCGTTCTGACTGACAACTTTACCAGGAGGACTTGTCGATGTCAAACTCTTTCCATTAACCTAATATATACTAAATGAAACGTTGTTTGCTTAGCTAGCTCAGTTGCTCTTGCCAAATTAATGTTACTATCACGTATCTGAAAATACATGATCAACTTCATGTTTACTGATCATGAAAAGCATGCAGTTACTTGCTG
>NC_068450.1:59996107-60071107 GCF_023373465.1 Oncorhynchus keta
TGAATGGAATGGGACCCGACACATGTTGGATATCATTCCATTATTCTGTTCCAGCCATTACAATGAGCCTGTCCTCCTCAATGAAGGTATCACCAGCATCCTGTGGTCCACAGTAACACTCAGACACAGTGACACTAATACCGGGTATGTAGTGTCCAGGGTAAACACACTTCAACACCTCTTCCACGTTCTTTTCATATGGAAAGTGTTACATGCTACATTAGACACTCGTCAGACTGGGACTCTGCGTTTACACACCCCTCTCTTTACCACTTCATTCCTGACTCCTCCCTGTGTCTCAGTCTCTCTTTCTCTCTCACTGTGTTTCATGATGTTATTGGAGAGGGAGAGCAACTGAGTGTCTCATCAGCAGGTCTTTCGAGAGAAAATATGAACACACACACTATATTGTCTAACACGAACACACACACACACCCACCCACCACATTGTTTAACATGAACACACACACACACACACACACACACACACACACACACACACACACACACACACACACACACACACACACACACACACACACACACACACACACACACACACACACACACACACACACACACACACACACACACACACACACCACATTGTCTTGCTTTGTGATGCTGGGAATAAAAAAAGCCTGATACTTAGTATTTAGTCATCAACGGTACAAAAAATAATTGCTAGTCTCAGGCACTGATCTAGGATCAGCTTATCCTTTCCAAAGCCTCATCTAAGAGTAACTTCATCCTAGTCCTAACAGCTCTCGCCACACACAGGTTTACCTCTGCATATCAACATGTTCAAGACATGACATATTACAGGAGTCATTTATTGTCAACGCCAGCGGTTCCATATTAACATTTATCTATTAGAACTGATAAGATCTGTCCAGGACTTCCATGTAATCCGGCTTGGTACTGAGTCTCATTCTCAACTCTCGCGGAAACTCTGAGTTCTGGCTCTGATTACTACTGCTTGGCCCCGCGCACGCTATCATTGTAGTAACCACGAGTGATTGGCTGGCTCTAGTTTCCTCTTTGGGTTCGGGGGGCTGAGGGGGTTGTGGAGGGTGGGGATAGCGGGGTGGTGGGGGACGTGTATACCTGTCCGGCAGGTCTCGGAACTCTGGGACGGTGGCGGACATTCCAGAGATCCCAAACAGGCAGTCAACCAATCCCACCTTGGGGGTGGGGCCCTGGCTGTCTATGACCGTTGGGCAGAGGGTCCCGTTTCCATGGAGATCTGAAAGAGGGGGTCCCACTGCCCCGGCAACGGTACTGATGGGGGGACGGGACACCTCCATGTTACACTCTCGCTCTCTCTCTGCCACAAAACGATAGTGTCCTTCGCTCTCTCTCTCCCCCGCCGAGGGGTATCTTCCCACGTTCCCTTTCTCTTTAGAAGTAGAGAACTGCTTCTGTTGTTGCCATTGCTGCTTCACCACTGAATCATCCTCATTCTTATAGACTGGGCTACTGCACATGTGTGTTGAGGGACTGAGGTTAGGGTTAGGGCCAGGGTCGGCGGGGAGGATGCTATCGTAGACAAGGCTATGCTGCAAGGCAGACAGAGGAGGAGGGGTCTTCGGTACCGGTAACCTGTGGTGCTGCTGCTCAGTGAATATCCCACATTCCATCTGGATCCCGGCCAGATCCACCTCTCCCTGCCGCCGGAACGGCAGCTTGTCCCGCCTCCTCAGGGCATAGGCGATCAGCGCCGCTGCCGCAAAGAACGCCGACACGAACAGCACCAGCAGGCTGAGAACCAACACCGACAGAGGGATGGAAGTCTTAGGGAGGGGACCCAGGGGGCCATGGCCTGGCACGGGGTAGCCCAGAGAGAAATCACCGTCTGGGGCTGTGGAGCTGTTCCACTCCCCATGGTTCTCCACCGTGGCCTGGTGGGTGTCCAGGTCTGGACAGAGGAGGTCCAGGGAAAGAGAGCGAAGGTCTGTACCTACAACAAAGATACACAATGAAAAGAAAGGCACTTTATTTAAGTCACTGAAGTACAACAAACCAAACAAATATAGGAACAACAGTGGAAGAGCCCCATGCATTCACCTACACTGCACACCTGTGTAGAGGAGCGGCAACTTCACACATCCACGCCAGACATCAACCACATTGAAGATACGCAAGGACCTCCCTTCACTGGCCAGAGAACACAAGAAGAGGGAGGCCACGTTCACAGCAAGTTCCCAGAAGGAGCCCTCCCCCCTTTTGAATACATATGTAAATGTGATATATATATATATATTTATGTATTTTAGAATATAGAATATATGAAGGAAAATACATTTGAATTGATTAAAGGTTCATTTTAAACACCATTCAAGGGAAGTGGGACTCTGATCTGATTTCATCAAATATAATAACGGTTTACATGAGTAGTTATATTTTAAAACACCACCAATAACTATTCAGTTTAACACCAAAAAGATAGATTGTTGATCAATAATTGACAGGTTGGTTTCAAATGAGTTTCAACAGCTCACCCCATCTAGGAAAACTGAACACAACCACTACAATGATGCCACACTAAACCCAAAACATTTTTTCGTTCACAAAACACACTCAGCAACAACCCAAAAGCATTAGTTGTGATTGGGTTGCAAAATGACCATAGTACAGTACCCTCCAACACACATGTACCACTACACCTGATGTCCCACTAATGTGGACATCTCCCTAAGCCTGTTAAGAGACGAGATTTGACTTCGTCATACATTTTGATTGAGACACTTATTTATATAATAATTATAGGAGCCACCTCCCATTTCTTATAGTCCCACACTAGGATTCTGTAGTCCCATGGTGTGGTTATGTTTAATATAGCTAGAGGACTTGTAAACACTGTAGCCATTGAAAAATCTGTTACATGATATCAAATCAAATCAAATTTGTCATGTGCCGAATACAACAGGTAGACCTTACTGTGAAATGCTTACTGACAAGCCCTTTACCAACAATGGAATTCAAGAAAGTAGTAATATATATATTTTTTTATAGTAACACAATAAAATAACCAGGCTATATACAGGGGGTACCGAGTCAATGGGGGTACAGGTTAGTCAAGGTAATTTGTACATGTAGGTGGGGGTAAAGTGACTATGCATAGATAATAAACATTGAGTAGCAGCAGTGTAAAAAGAAGGGAGGGGCGGGGTTAATGCAAATAGTCCGGGTGGCTATTTGATTAACTGTTCAGCAGTCTTATGACTTGGGGGTAGAAGCTGTTATGGAGCCTTTTGGGCCTAGACTTGGTACCCTGGTACCGCTTGCCATGCAGTAGCAGAGAGAACAGTCTATGACTTGGGTGACTGAAGTCTTTGACAATTTTTTGGGCCTTCCTATGACACTGCCTAGTATATAGGTCCTGGATGGCAGGAAGCTTGTTCCCAGTGGGCATTACCCCCTGTAGCGCTTTATGGTCAGATGACGAGCAGTTGCCATACCAGGCGGTGATGCAACCGGTAAGTATGCTCTCGATGGTGCAGATGTAGAATCTTTTGAGGATCTGGGGACCCATGCCAAATCTTTTCAGTCTCCTAAGGGGGAAAAGGCATTGTCACACCCTCTTCAAGACTGCCTTCTACAGCTCATTGAGTGTGGTCTTAGGGTCAGCATTGGTTTGTGGTGGTAAATAGAAGGCTACGAAAAATATAGATGAAAACTCTCTTGGTAGATACTGTGGTCTACAGCTTATCATGAGGTACTCTACCTCAGGCAAGCAATACCTTGAGACTTCCGTAATATTAGACATCGCGCACCAGCTGTTTTTGACAAATAGACACACGCCACCACCCATCGTCTTACCAGACGTAGCTGTTCTGTCCTGCCGATGCGCAGAAAAAACAGCCAACTGTATAATTTCCGTGTCGTCGTTCAGCCACAACTCTGTGAGACATAAGATATTACAGTTTTTAATGTCCCGTTGGTAGGATAGTCTCGAACGGAGCTCATCCAGTTTATTCTCCACTGATTGCACGTTGGCCAATAGAACGGATGGTAGAGGCGGGTTACCCGCTCGCCGACAAATTCTCACAAGGCACCCGGATCTGTGCCCTCTTTTCTTCATGCGAATGATGGGGATTTGGACCTGGTCCGGGAGCAAGAGTATATCCTTCGCGTCGGACTCATTAAAGAAAAAAATCTTTGTCCAGTTCGAGGTGAGTAAACGCTGTTCTGATATCCAGAAGCTCTTTTCGGTTATAAGAGATGGTAGCAGAATTAAGTACAAAATAAGCGAACAATGCGAGGAAAACCCCCCACAAAAAAGCAATTGGTTAGGAGCCCAAAAAACGGCAGCCATCCCCTCCGGCACCATTACCATGTTACAGCATACAGTAGCAGCCGATGTGTAGTGTTCAATGGAGGACTAGATTCCATGAGACTTTTGAAAACATTCACCTTTTTAGCCACTTATCCTTCATACAAGTGCACTATATATACAAAGGTATGTTGACAACCCTTCAAATGAGTGGATTTGGCTATTTCAGCTACACCCGTTGCTGACAGGTGTATAAAATCGAGCACACAGTCATGCAATCTCCTTACTGCAGAGCTCAGTGACTTTCAACGTGGTACCGTCATAGGATGCCACCTTTCCAACAAGTCAGTCCCGCTAGAGCTGCCCCGGTCAACTGTTAGTGCTGTTATTGTGAAGTGGAAACGTCTAGGAGCAACAACGGCTCAGCCGCGAAGTGGTAGGCCACACAAGCTCACAGAACGGGACCGCTCTCTATCCATATAGTCTTTTTTCCATTTAATCAAATACTATGGAAATACCCCACACCCTTTTCCCTTCCTTTCATTTAGCATTATGCCATTTATTATTCATTCATCCTTTACATTCAGCACATTATCCCGGTTATTTCCTAATAAATCTGTTGTTTATAACGTATCTACTCTTCTCCATGATTGCCTTGTCATTTAACAGTACTCAGTTGCCTTCAGATAGAATTATGTTATAAGTAGTATTTATCCCTTGTTGCTAAATGATAGTTTCTTTCTGACTCAGAACAAACAAGTGGTGCCCGATTAATGAATTGACATAGACACTCCTTTACACCTGGGAAGTGTGGGAAGCGTCAAGGGGAGAGGAATGGTGAATGGTGTGGTAATGTTAACTGTGCTAGAAAAATAAATAACGATCCACACACTCTATATATACAGTATATAAACTCCCATTGGGTAAAACACCAATGTTTCGGTAGCCTTCAGATGTTGCTGTTTTACCCAATAAATTACTGGGAGTTTATATGTAATAGAGAGTGTGCCCCTCTCTTTATTTATTTTCGTAGCTTACAGTTTATTCGCCGTTAGTCAGCACCTCTACACAAAATAATGTTCTCTGGGTGTGCGCCAGCTCCTGCTTTTTATTAGAATGTTAACTGTGCTGCCATGAGCCTTAGACCCCGGTACCTGTGGTCTCTTCTGGTGAGTGACAGACCACCTCCCCCACCACCACCACCGCACTCAGGCCCTCCAGCCAGCGCTTCAGAGGGGCCGCATCACACCGGCACTCCCATGGGTTCTGCTGCAGGTCCACCTGGGAGGAGATGATGAGAAAATGTGATTGGTGCCATACAAAATGAGGAACATCTGGACTAGTCCAGTTAGATGCTCTAGAATCCCCTTCACAGACAGACTGACAGACACACCTGTGCCCATACACGTTACACACACACCTATACCAATACACACCGCCCCACTACACACACCTTGTCTGCACACACACCTAACCCCCTACAAACACCCCTCCCTTCCTCCTCATACCTGCACCAGTCCAGTGAGGTCCTCTAACACCCCCTCTACAGGCAGGCTGAGGAAGTGGTTGTTGCGGAGGTTGAGGCGAGAGAGGGAGATGCCCTGGAACACTCCGATAGGAAGTGACCTCAGCAGGTTGGCGTTGAGGAAGAGCAGCTGGAGAGACGGCATGGGGCTGAAAGCTCCCACCTCCACCACACCGATCTCATTGTACTCAAAGTACAGATACCTACAAGGAGACATGATCATACAGGACCCAGGAATGTGTGTGTGTGAGTGAGTGTGTGTGTGACAGTCAGTCCTACCTGAGGTTAAGTAGACCCAGGAACATGTGTGGGCTAAGCCTCTGCAGGTTGTTGCCATTCAGGTAGAGACTCCTCAGGGTCGGCAGGCTGGAGAACGCTCCCTCCTGGAGAACCAGACAGAGAGAAAGAGCGAGAGAGGGGAGAGAGACAGGGACAGAGAGAGACAGGGACAGAGATAGACAGAGGAAGAGAGAGAGAGGGGAGAGAGACAGAGAAAGAGAGAGACAGAAAGAGAGAGAGAGAAAGAGGGACAGAGAAAGAGAGCGACAGAAAGAGAGAAAGAGAGCGAGAGTGAAAGAGAAGGTAAATACAGGGATTTCATGTCCATTGTGCCACAGGTCCCCTCAATGTTATCCAGGTGTATGCTGAGATCCAGGCTATAGGCCTAATGTTTTGTTGTTTACTAATAATTAAATCATAGATATCAAACTTGTCCATCAGTGCTCCCCGTGTATGACGCCTCAGGCTAAAGACAATCTGAACCCTATGAGATCCTACGCCTAAACCTGAATAAAGGAGATCCTCTCTGGCCAACGACAACCTGAATAAAGGAGATCCTCTGGCTAACAACAACATGAATAAAGGAGATCCTCTGGCTAAATACAACCTGAATAAAGGAGATCCTCTGGCTAAAGACAACCTGAATAAAGGAGATCCTCTGGCTAAAGACAACCTGAATAAAGGAGATCCTCTGGCTAAAGACAACATGAATAAAGGAGATCCTCTGGCTAAAGACAACCTGAATAAAGGAGATCCTCTCTGGTCAACGACAACCTGAATAAAGGAGATCCTCTGGCTAACGACAACATGAATAAAGGAGATCCTCTGTCTATCGACAACCTGAATAAAGGAGATCGCCTGGCTAACGACAACATGAATAAAGGAGATCCTCTGGCTAACGACAACCTGAATAAAGGAGATTCTCTGGCTAAAGACAACCTGAATAAAGGAGATCCTCTGGCTAACGACAACCTGAATAAAAGAGATCTCCTGGCTAACGACAACATGAATAAAGGAGATCCTCTGGCTAACGACAACCTGAATAAAGGAGATCCTCTGGCTAACGACAACCTGAATAAAGGAGATCCTCTGGCTAAAGACAATCTGAATAAAGGAGATCCTCTGGCTAAAGGCAACCTAAATAAAGGAGATCCTCTGGCTAAAGACAACCTGAATAAAGGAGATCCTCTGGCTAACGACAACCTGAATAAAGGAGATTCTCTGGCTAAAGACAACCTGAATAAAGGAGATCCTCTGGCTAACGACAACCTGAATAAAAGAGATCTCCTGGCTAACGACAACATGAATAAAGGAGATCCTCTGGCTAACGACAACCTGAATAAAGGAGATCCTCTGGCTAACGACAACCTGAATAAAGGAGATCCTCTGGCTAATTCTCTGGCTAAAGACAACCTGAATAAAGGAGATCCTCTGGCTGAATAAAAAAGACAACAACATGAATAAAGGAGATCCTCTGGCTAACGACAACCTGAATAAAGGAGATCCTCTGGCTAACGACAACCTGAGTAAAGGAGATCCTCTGGCTAATGACAACCTGAGTAAAGGAGATCCTCTGGCTAAAGACAACCTGAATAAAGGAGATCCTCTGGCTAACGACAACCTGAATAAAGGAGATCCTGTGGTTGACGACAACCTGAATAAAGGAGATCCTCTGGCTAAAGACAACCTGAATAAAGGAGATCCTCTGGCTAAAGACAACCTGAATAAAGGAGATCCTCTGGCTAACGACAACCTGAATAAAGGAGATCTCCTGGCTAACGACAACCTGAATAAAGGAGATCTCCTGGCTAACGACAACATGAATAAAGGAGATCCTCTGGCTAAAGGCAACCTGAATAAAGGAGATCCTCTGGCTAAAGACAACCTGAATAAAGGAGATCCGGTTGTTTCCCAGGTGAAGTAGATCCAGACTGGAAAAATTCCAGAAATCTGACTTATAGATCCGCTGGATGAGGTTGCCGCTGAGGTACAGCTTCCGTCCGTTGAGGGGGCGTGGCGTGAGCTGGGACACATTATGGAAGCCGCTCTCCTTACAGTTGACTGTCAACCCTAGGTCTGGAACAATATACTGAATCAACTTTATTTGTACAGCTCTTTTCATACATTTCAGCCCAAAGTGTTTTGCATTGAGAACATATGCAAAGCTAGTCTCAGCAGTATGACATCATCAGACACAATGGGGCGACTTCCTGTTTACAGACAACAACATAATTCATATTTATCACTGGTGCATAGATAGTGAAATGATTGTCCCTGTTAGTTTGTGTCCCTTGTGGCTTGCCGACATTGTGAAGAGTACAATAGTAGCAGTCTTGGCAAATTCAAAACTTGTTGTTGTTTATATCTGTTAGCAGGAAATCACCCTGCTGTATGTGACGATGTCACACTGCTGAGCCAAAGAAGTCCCATCCAAACTGTACCTGAGATGTGGAGGTTACAGGTGCACCCCAGAGGACATATGATGGGGATGGGGGGGCGAGTCTGGTACCCTGCGATGGGAGGGGGTTGGTTGGGGAGGAGGCTACGCTGGGTGGGGGGTGTCCTGGAGGGCCGGGGACGCTTGGTGGGCCGAGGGGACCTCTCTCTACCCCTCCGCTCCACCGATGATGAAGAAGTCGACGAAGATGAGGTATGTGTGTTCTGTTGGTGAACCATGGAGGACGGTTTGGTTGGTCTGGGCCTCCCAGGTTTGGGGTTCGCTTTCGGGTTAGAGGGTGGATGCTGAGGAGGCTGTACCCCTCCGTGCTTCTCCCTCTCTCCCTCCTTCTCCCCCTCTCCCTCCACCTCTCCGGCACACAGTTCTTTGCGTGGTATCTCCCTCAGGTCTTTCCCGTGCAGGTGGAAGGGGTATTCGCAGGTGATGTCCCCCACCACTGCGGTGTAGGGGATGTGTCCCAGCCAGGTCTGCAGCTGGACTGCCTCACAGCCACAGATCCAGGGGTTCTCCTCCAGCTGGAGCTCCATCAGGCTACGGCCCACGTACTCCAGGGTCCCGGCGTAGGCCAGGCTCTTCAGACGGTTCCCCCGCAGGTCCAGGTGGGTCAGAGACACAGATCTGGGGGTGGAAGGGATCATTACGGCTGGGGTCAATTCCATTTCAATTCAGGAATGAAACTGAAATTTCGAAAAATTGGAAATGGAATTGGTGATCATGTTATTGAAGAATAAGGAACATGACTGATACATGTTATAGATGTGACTGAAAACAACTTTTTCAGACAGTTACCTTGGTCAGAGCGAGAAACAGACCCATGATGTGAGCATAGTGCAGGGTTATTAATCAGGTATAGATACCTGAAGAGGTGAGGAGGCAGAGCAGGGATCAGGTTGTCGTTGAGGATGAGCACTCGTAATTTAAGCAGGTAGCGTAGTGCCCCGCTGTCGATGCGTTTGATGACATTGTAGTCGGCCTGTAGGTAGAGGGGATAGAGTTAAAGTCAAAGTGTTCAAATGTGACATTTTGACACAAACAGGAACTCATCAGGCTCAGGAGATCACACATAACTTATTGATTATCGTTGTCACAGTAAATATGGATGAGGACTAATCCCAGGGATTATTGATGAGGATTGACCATAGTGTTTATTGATGGATCTGATGGGTAGTAATGATGTCAGGCCTACCTGCAGGTACTCCAGTGCCTCCAGGCCAGAGAAGGTGTCGTTGCGGAACACCTCCAGCTTGTTCTCGTGGAGGTAGAGGCGTCTCAGTGTCCCCAGACCATGAAACGCCCCGGCACGGATGTCCTGCAGCGCGTTGTTGCCTAGGTTTATCGCCACGGCATTGCTATGGTGCAGGAAGCCGTTGCTATAGAGACGCCTCAAGGAGTTCCTCTGCAGGTTGAGCTTGAAGGGGCGGAGCCAGGACTGGGACACCTGATTGTTTGATTGATTGATTGGTTTACTTTATTTAATCATATACAAATACGTATATATGCCAAAACAGAAACAGTACATTTAGTGCAGTAATGCAGTACAGTGCAGAACAGGGCTGTTTATTAATATACTACTGCAGTATGTATATTAATAATATGAAGTACATTAGATTAAGGTAATGCAGTGCAGTCACCTGGCTGGCGTTAGTGAAGCCCCGCCCATCACAGTGCACGTGCAACACGCCCTCTTTGACCTCGCACGTGCACGGCTCGAAGCACGGTTCGTCCACCTCCTCCTCCGAGCTGTCCACCATAGGGGTGTGTGTGGAGGTGGGCGTCGGGGCGTGTGTGTGAGTGTGTGTCTGGGTCGGGGTCACACAACCCAGGACCACCACAGACAGCAGGGAGAGCCACAGCATCCTACCTCCTCTGCCTTCAGCCCAGCCCAGGGCAGCGGCACACACCCACCCCTCACCACACTACATACAGAAAAACACACATTACTACTGTTAAATGGGATCCTATCAGACCCAACCCAGGGCAGCGGCACACACCCACCCCTCACCACACTACATACAGAAACACACACATGACTACTGTTAAATGGGATCCTATCAGACCCAACCCAGGGCAGCGGCACACACCCACCCCTCACCACACTACATACAGAAACACACACATGACTACTGTTAAATGGGATCCTATCAGACCCAACCCAGGGCAGCGGCACACACCCACCCCTCACCACACTACATACAGAAACACACACATGACTAATGTTAAATGGGATCCTATCAGACCCAGCAGAGTTGGTTGTACTCTGGTTTCACATCCTGGAACCAACACTTGGACTGGTACCAGAATAAAACTGGTTTTCACATGAGTGAATTGTTTTATTTTTTTATTTCACCTTTATTTAACCAGGTAGGCTAGTTGAGAACAAGTTCTCATTTGCAACTGCGATCTGGCCAAGATAAAGCATAGCAGTGTGAACAAACAACAACACAGAGTTACACATGGAGTAAACAATTAACAAGTCAATAACACAGTAGAAAAAAAAGAGAGTCTATATACATTGTGTGCAAAAGGCATGAGGAGGTAGGCGAATAATTACAATTTTGCAGATTAATACTGGAGTGATAAATGATCAGATGGTCATGTACAGGTAGAGATATTGGTGTGCAAAAGAGCAGAAAAGTAAATAAATATAAACAGTATGGGGATGAGGTAGGTAAAATTGGGTGGGCTATTTACCGATAGACTATGTACAGCTGCAGCGATCGGTTAGCTGCTCAGATAGCAGATGTTTGAAGTTGGTGAGGGAGATAAAAGTCTCCAACTTCAGCGATTTTTGCAATTCGTTCCAGTCACAGGCAGCAGAGAACTGGAACGAAAGGCGGCCAAATGAGGTGTTGGCTTTAGGGATGATCAGTGAGATACACCTGCTGGAGCGCGTGCTACGGGTGGGTGTTGCCATCGTGACCAGTGAACTGAGATACGGCAGAGCTTTACCTAGCATGGACTTGTAGATGACCTGGAGCCAGTGGGTCTGGCGATGAATATGTAGCGAGGGCCAGCCGACTAGAGCATACAGGTCGCAGTGGTGGGTGGTATAAGGTGCTTTAGTAACAAACGGATGGCACTGTGATAAACTGCATCCAGTTTGCTGAGTAGAGTATTGGAAGCTATTTTGTAGATGACATCGCCAAAGTCGAGGATCGGTAGGATAGTCAGTTTTACTAGGGTAAGTTAGGCGGCGTAAGTGAAGGAGGCTTTGTTGCGGAATAGAAAGCCGACTCTTGATTTGATTAGATTGGAGATGTTTGACATGAGTCTGGAAGGATAGTTTACAGTCTAGCCAGACACCTAGATACTTATAGATGTCCACATATTCTAGGTCGGCGCCATCCATGGTGGTAATGCTAGTCGGGCGTGCGGGTGCAGGCAGCAAACGGTTGAAAAGCATGCATTTGGTTTTACTAGCGTTTAAGAGCAGTTGGAGGCCACGGAAGGAGTTTTGTATGGCATTGAAGCTCGTTTGGAGGTTAGATAGCACAGTGTCCAAGGACGGGCCGGAAGTATACAGAATGGTGTTGTCTGCGTAGAGGTGGATCAGGGAATCGCCCGCAGCAAGAGCAACATCATTGATATATACAGAGAAAAGAGTCTGCCCGAGAATTGAACCCTGTGGCACCCCCATAGAGACTGCCAGAGGACTGGAAAGCATGCCCTCCGATTTGACACACTGAACTCTGTCTGCAAAGTAGTTGGTGAACCAGGCAAGGCAGTCATTAGAAAAACCGAGGCTACTGAGTCTGCCGATAAGAATATGGTGATTGACTTGGCTTTCGAAGGCCTTAGATAGGCAGGGCAGGATGGATATAGGTCTGTAACAGTTTGGGTCCTTGATGTCTCCCCCTTTGAAGAGGGCGATGACTGCGGCAGCTTTCCAATCCTTGGGGATCTCAGACGATATGAAAGAGAGGTTGAACAGGCTGGTAATAGGGGTTGCGACAATGGCGGCGGATAGTTTCAGAAATAGAGGGTCCAGATAGACAAGCCCAGCTGATTTGTACTGGTCCAGGTTTTGCAGCTCTTTCAGAACATCTGCTATCTGGATTTGGGTAAAGGAGAACCTGGAGAGGCTTGGGCGAGTAGCTGCGGGGGGGCGGACCTGTTGGCCGTGGTTGGAGTAGCCAGGAGGAAGGCATGGCCAGCCATTGAGAAATGCTTGTTGAAGTTTTCGATAATCATGGATTTATCGTTGGTGACCGTGTTACCTAGCCTCAGTGCAGTGGGCAGCTGGGAGGAGGTGCTCTTGTTCTCCATGGACTTTACAGTGTCCCAGAACTTTTTGGAGTTAGAGCTACAGGATGCATATTTCTGCCTGAGGAAGCTGGCCTTTGCTTTCCTGACTGACTGCGTGTATTGGTTCCTGACTTCCCTGAACAGTTGCATATCGCGGGGACTATTCGATGCTATTGCAGTCCGCCACAGGATGTTTTTGTGCTGGTCGAGGGCAGTCAGGTCTGGAGTGAACCAAGGGCTATATCTGTTCTTAGTTCTGCATTTTTTGAACGGAGCATGCTTATCTAAAATGGTGAGAAAGTTATTTTTAAGGAATGACCAGGCATCCTCAACTGACGGGATGAGGTCAATATCCTTCCAGGATACCCGGGCCAGGTCGATTAGAAAGGCCTACTCACAGAAGTGTTTTAGGGAGCGTTTGACAGTGATGAGGGGTGGTCATTTGACTGCGGATCCGTAGCGGATACAGGCAATGAGGCAGTGATTGCTGAGATCCTGGTTGAAGACAGTGCAGGTGTATTTGGAGGGCCAGGTGGTCAGGATGACGTCTATGAGGGTGCCCTTGTTTACAGATTTAGGGTTGTACCTGGTGGGTTCCTTGATGATTTGTGTGAGATTGAGGGCATCTAGCTTAGATTGTAGGACTGCCGGTGTGTTAAGCATATCCCAGTTTAGGTCAAAACATCATTTTATATTGTTTTATCATCTATATGAGTTATAGTGCTATATTTAAGCACTAAGGTGCGAGGGGGTGTGGTATATGGCCAATATAACATGGCTAAGGGCTGTTCTTAGGCACAACGCAACGTAGAGTAAATATTATTATATACTGGGTGGTTCGAGCCCTGAATGCTGATTGGCTGACAGCTGTGGTATATCAGGCCATATACAAAAGGTATGACAAAAAAAATATTTTTACTGCTCTAATTACATTGGTAAACAGTTTATAATAGCAATAAGGCACCTCTGGGATTTGTGATATATGGCCAATATACTACGGCTAAAGGCTGTATCTAGGCACCCCGCATTGCGTCATGCTTAAGAACAGCCCGTAGCTGGTATATTGGCCATATACCACACCTCCTCTGACCTTATTGCTTAATTATAATATAATGACAGTTTATAGTATATATATTTATATAGGAGTTATAGCACGGTTCAGGATACATAATGCTTCAGGTTCCATACCAGTGTTGGGGAATAATCACAATTAGTTGGTAACATAGGTAAGATGTTTTATATTCATGTTTGTAAGTTACTTCTCATCAGAATGTTTATTTTTGTATAATACTGTGTCAATAATGTGCAGTCATCTGTTCTCTGTCAAGACGGAGGGTCTGCTGTCCGGACCTCTGGCAGTCTCTATGGGGGTGCCACAGGGTTCAATTCTTGGACCGACTCTCTTCTCTGTATACATCAATGAGGTCGCTCTTGCTGCTGGTGAGTCTCTGATCCAACTCTACGCAGACGACACCATTCTGTATACTTCTGGCCCTTCTTTGGACACTGTGTTAACAACCCTCCAGGCAAGCTTCAATGCCATACAACTCTCCTTCCATGGCCTCCAATTGCTCTTAAATACAAGTAAAACTAAATGCATGCTCTTCAACCGATCGCTACCTGCACCTACCCGCATGTCCAACATCACTACTCTGGACGGCTCTGACTTAGAATACGTGGACAACTACAAACACTTAGGTGTCTGGTTAGACTGTAAACTCTCCTTCCAGACCCATATCAAACATCTCCAATCCAAAGTTAAATCTAGAATTGGCTTCCTATTTCGCAACAAATGCATCCTTCACTCTATATACTCATTTACAAAAAGCCCCATATACTACCCACCATTGCGAGCCCCTGACCTACGCTCTCGTTGGCTGGCCCTCGCTTCATACTCGTCGCCAAACTCACTGGCTCCATGTCATCTACAAGACCCCGCTAGGTAAAGTCCCCCCTTATCTCAGCTCACTGGTCACCATAGCATCTCCCACCTGTAGCACACGCTCCAGCAGGTATATCTCTCTAGTCACCCCCAAAACCAATTCTTTCTTTGGCCGCCTCTCCTTCCAGTTCTCTGCTGCCAATGACTGGAACGAACTACAAAAATCTCTGAAACTGGAAACACTTATCTCCCTCACTAGCTTTAAGCACCAACTGTCAGAGCAGCTCACAGATTACTGCACCTGTACATAGCCCACCTATAATTTAGCCCAAACAACTACCTCTTTCCCAACTGTATTTTATTTATTTATTTATTTTGCTCCTTTGCACCCCATTATTTTTATTTCTATTTTTGCACATTCTTCCATTGCAAAACTACCATTCCAGTGTTTTACTTGCTATATTGTATTTACTTTGACACCATGGCCTTTTTTGCCTTTACCTCCCTTCTCACCTCATTTGCTCACATTGTATATAGACTTGTTTATACTGTATTATTGACTGTATGTTTGTTTTACTCCATGTGTAACTCTGTGTCGTTGTATCTGTCGAATTGCTTTGCTTTATCTTGGCCAGGTCTCAATTGTAAATGAGAACTTGTTCTCAACTTGCCTACCTGGTTAAATAAAGGTGAAATAAAAATAAATAAAAAATACTAAGTTGCTTGGGCCGGAGAGAGGGGAGAGGTCAAGCGTGTATCTCTTGGCTCCACAATGTCTGTGTGCCAGTCAATGTGTCTCTGTGATCTTGTCAAGATAGGATGGATTTGATATATGCCTGTTGATATGAGGATTTGTTTAGGTTCTGAGTTTGAGAAAAGGACATAGTTTAAGAGACAAAGCTGAACGATAAATTATGGCCAATGCTGTCTGGCTATGTGTGTCTTTGCTATAAAGGATCTCAGTTGCAATGTGTAAGGGACTCTCAGAGAATTCATTTATAGACACTGAATTGATCTGAGAGTCACAGGGTTGTGATGGAGCTCATATAATTAAAAATGGACTTTATGATAACTCTGACTTGTGTGTGGTTTGCTCTCATGATTTGGTAAATACAGGAAATGTCCACGATACCAGACAGTGACGTGGAAAA
Source organism: Oncorhynchus keta (assembly GCF_023373465.1). Lineage (NCBI taxonomy): Eukaryota > Metazoa > Chordata > Actinopteri > Salmoniformes > Salmonidae > Oncorhynchus > Oncorhynchus keta. Next base: position 60,011,924 of record NC_068450.1, read on the forward strand.
CACCCATTACATTCATCAACAAGGAACTAACAACAGCAATCCAAGTCCATTATAATACATTAGGTTGATTACCATGATAATACAGCAGATAGCATGAGAGAGGATCTGAAGACCTCTTCGGGACATAAGAGGCTGCTTTAAAATCATAATGACAGTCAGAGCGATGCTGATGATGACAATAAAATAATATGTTATAAACACAGGGCCGGATGGATGAGAGGAGAAGACTTGCACTCGAAAACAAGAGATGCAATATGCTGTCTTTAACCTAGAAAATGACATCGGGAGAAGGAGAAATTAGGAGTCTCTCTTTGCCTGATTCATGTAACTTGGAGGCCACCATGCAGAAGGTAATGGGCTACTAATCAGAAAACAATAACAATCAGAAGCTACTAGCTAGTTCAATTGCTCCTGCATATAGACAGACACAGAGCCGGCTGGCTACTGGACGAGATTAGTTTAGAAGCAGCTAGCACACACTGAAGAAGGCCATGATAATGAAGGTAATTTTTTATTTTTAAATAAAAAGATAATGCAATGATAACAATAACAGCAATTACAACAAGGATAATGCAACAACAAGGATAATATAATAAACACCGTGATAATGCTACAACAAGGATAATGTAATAAGGTGCAGTGGTAATGTAACAACAAGGACCATGTAACAAAAAATGTATCAATAATGTAACACTAAGGATAATGCAATAAAAGGTGATGATAAGGTCATGATTTGAATCAGTGGCTGGGAAAATACTGCAGTACGATAAACAGACAACCCGAGATGAGATGTCAGGGAGAGGTGATTTTGGAAGGAGAGGAAAGGGACAAGGGGGAGAAGAGGAGAAGGGGAGTGGAAAAGAAAGGAGGAGAGGAGAGGATGATAGATATGAAAAGACGAGTGGAGAGCAGGGAAGATAAGATGAGAGACGGGGGAAGTGAAGAAAATAGAAGATTGGAGTGAGGGGGAAATGAGCAGAGGAAGAGAGGGAGCAGAAGAGAGAGAAAATAAGAGCAGAAAAGAAAAGAGAGGACTGAGGGTCTTGTGAAAAGAGGAGAGGAGGAGCAGAATGGTGTGCTGAAGAAAGAGGATTGATTGCGTAACCATGAGTAACCGTGAGTCAGTCAGTCAAGGCTATATCGTGTCTCTCTTTCTCTCCCGCTCTCTCTCACACAGAGACACACACACACAGACACACACAGGAGAGCTCCAAGTGAAACAGCTCAGATCTATTAATATTGATTGTATCAAAAGCCTTCCTTTTCCCTGCACACAGTATTCCCTGGCTGGAGAGAAATATAAGGAGAGAAAGAGAGTGAGAGTGTGTGTCTGTGTGTGTGTGAGAGAGAGGTTTGTAGATTCAGTGGATAAATACATGCAGGTTTGTATTGAGTGGATAAATACATGCAGGTTTGTATTAAGTGGCTAAATACATGCAGGTTTGTATTAAGTGGCTAAATACATGCAGGTTTGTATTAAGTGGATAAATACATGCAGGTTTGTATTAAGTGGCTAAATACATGCAGGTTTGTATTGAGTGGATAAATACATGCAGGTTTGTATTAAGTGGCTAAATACATGCAGGTTTGTATTAAGTGGATAAATACATGCAGGTTTGTATTCAGTGGCTAAATACATGCAGGTTTGTATTAAGTGGCTAAATACATGCAGGTTTGTATTAAGTGGATAAATACATGCAGGTTTGTATTCAGTGGCTAAATACATGCAGGTTTGTATTCAGTGGCTAAATACATGCAGGTTTGTATTAAGTGGCTAAATATATGCAGGTTTGTATTAAGTGGATAAATACATGCAGGTTTGTATTCAGTGGCTAAATACATGCAGGTTTGTATTAAGTAGATAATTACATGCAGGTTTGTATTCAGTGGATAAATACATGCAGGTTTGTATTAAGTGGCTAAATACATGCAGGTTTGTATTCAGTGGCTAAATACATGCAGGTTTGTATTAAGTGGCTAAATACATGCAGGTTTGTATTAAGTAGATAATTACATGCAGGTTTGTATTCAGTGGATAAATACATGCAGGTTTGTATTAAGTGGCTAAATACATGCAGGTTTGTATTCAGTGGCTAAATACATGCAGGTTTGTATTAAGTGGCTAAATACATGCAGGTTTGTATTCAGTGGCTAAATACATGCAGGTTTGTATTAAGTGGCTAAATACATGCAGGTTTGTATTCAGTGGCTAAATACATGCAGGTTTGTATTCAGTGGCTAAATACATGCAGGTTTGTATTCAGTGGCTAAATACATGCAGGTTTGTATTCAGTGGCTAAATATATGCAGGTTTGTATTAAGTAGATAATTACATGCAGGTTTGTATTCAGTGGATAAATACATGCAGGTTTGTATTAAGTGGCTAAATACATGCAGGTTTGTATTCAGTGGCTAAATACATGCAGGTTTGTATTCAGTGGCTAAATATATGCAGGTTTGTATTAAGTAGATAATTACATGCAGGTTTGTATTCAGTGGATAAATACATGCAGGTTTGTATTCAGTGGATAAATACATGCAGGTTTGTATTAAGTGGCTAAATACATGCAGGTTTGTATTCAGTGGCTAAATACATGCAGGTTTGTATTCAGTGGATAAATACATGCAGGTTTGTATTAAGTGGCTAAATACATGCAGGATCAATATGTGCTGGATCAATATTTAAATAGCCACTATTGAAGTATTGCAATTTGGTCCTCATTGGGTAATGACTGTCTGACCTACAAGACAACACTGTTTACTTCCTCTAGCCACTTGATTGGCTAATAACTCAGGCCAATCTCTCTCTCCTGTCACCCTCTCTCATTTTTCATCTCTCTCTCTCACAGAAATCTATTCATCCATCCATCCACTCATCTATCCATTCATCTATGCATACAGAACAGGTGTGGTTAGACCTACTTTGCTTTTCTATCGTGACTCTTCCTTCCTTCCTACCTTCCTCCCCCTGTTCTCCATCCCCTGCACCGTGGCGCAAACCAACCAGCAATGACCGCGGCAGCTGCTTACTACAACACATATTCATGTCACATAATCCCAGCGTCTACCTTTCCTGACGAACCCCCTGTCCAACCAGGGCCGATACAGAGCTGTCCCTGCCCGGCGCAACCCGGCCACTCTTCCCTAGAAACTAAACGTACCATCCAAAACCAAGACTATGGAAATAGCTTTATCCATACAATAATGTCAATTAGTAACATTACTGGTCACAATTGTAATTATAGAATTAGTGCGTGTCCAAATAGTCATTAATATAACCTATTAATGCACTAAATCCTTGGCACTAACGCAAACCATTTATATTCGCCTTTGTCTGCTTCCCCCTGCCCCTCCCACTAGCGCTAAGAACCATACAGCCGCAGTGGGGAGACCGGGTCTTTACTCACTCAGGTTCCGCGAAGAAATCCACGAACAGCCGATGGGGGACTTTATGCGTTGGCTGTCGACATGTCTGTTTGCTTTTCAGCTGCACTCTTCCTTCCCTCTCTCCTTTCCTCTCCTGGAGCGGTTGAGGCGGATGGGGGGAGCAGAGGGAACGTGACAGGACTGCAATGTGGGTGAGAGAGAAAGAGAGAGAGAGAGAGAGAGAGAGAGAGAGAGAGAGAGAGAGAGAGAGAGAGAGAGAGAGAGAGAGAGAGAGAGAGAGAGAGAGAGAGAGAGAGAGAGCGCGCACCGCTTCAGAATGCAGGTCTGTTCCCCTCTACAGCGCTCAACAGTGCTGCCCGCGGGAACTCAGCTGCGCCGCGGGACTGCCACCGAACACGCGCATGATGCTGCGCGGATTGGATGACTTGTCTCTCCATCTTTGATAACCGGGTAGCCTAATTAAAGTAAAGAAAATAAAGTAGCCAAAAGGACAATAAAATAAAGAAGGAATGAGTGGAGGGAAGTGGGAAACTGGGGAAGTATTCGAAGAAGAAGCAAGTTTGGATTTAGTGCCATGCTTCATTATATTTGACCGGGCGCGCTCATTTTGCGCTCAAGTCAAGTCAGCTGATTTGCCATATCTGTTTGTTATTACACAGGCCGAAAGGAAACCAGAGTAGGTCTATAGGGCTACAGGGTAGGTTACTTCGCTCAGAAACAGTTTAGTACTAGAGCGGTGGATCCTGCCTTCAATGTAAATGTAATCGATGTGCATTGGGCTATTTGTAAATAAGGGTTTATACGTAAAAACGGGTAGGTCTGTAAAAGTGACCAAATATTATTCGTTTTGAATTATTCCCCAATCGAGGGCTGTTGACCGATGACACCACGCACCATATTAGGTTACCTAACCTGTAGCAGGGGTGTCAAAGTCAAATGGACGGAGGGCCAAATAAAAAATTTAGCTACAAGCCGAGGGCCGGACTGTTCGAATGTTCATTGAAAAATGTTTAAATGACGCATATAGTCTAGTGAACCTAATTGAACCTACTGAAAACCTAACAAATATATTCCAATATGATCAGATAAATAAAGCAATATTTTCTTATGGCTCTGTCAGTAATCTTTAATTTTCAACAGACACAAAAGACAAATTTCCTTTATATAAAAATCCCAATAACATGAACATTAAATGAAAGAAACCGGTATTCAAGGCACCATCAGTAGCCTATATTTTCTATTTTAGCAAAAGTGGGCTAAATTTACTTCAAAGAAAAAAACAATAATAGCAATTTTCTATCATCCACTCAACTGAAATATTTTTAAAATATAATTGGATTGAAATACAATAAAATAAAGTGCAAAAATCTATTAATCAAAAACAACACTTTGTTTAAGGAGAAGTAACATGCAGTGAAAACAAATATTAAACTTTAACTTTTAAACTTGAACTGAGTAAAAAACTCTAAATATGTGATTGCACAGTAATGTTCACTTGTTTGAGGTTGAGGGTGATACTTGGTGGTGTCCCATCTTTTCCACAAGTTCATCAATGTTCGGGGTAAGGCTCTGAGCTGAGGAAATCCTCAGAATTGAGTGGAGGTGTTCAGCAGTAAGTCGACTTCTGTGTGATGTTTTGTTCAAGTTCATCAAAGAAAACAGTTGTTCACACAGGTATGTGCTGCCAAACATAGACAACGTTTGAGCAGCCTGGATGCGCAGCTGGGGCATTGTGTCGGGGAGGAAACGGGCGAACTCCGCAGCACCCACTGCCGCATATTTTGCCCTCAGTGCATCATTGCATTGGAGGTCAATCAACTCCATTTGGAGGTTTGGTGGTGAGCTTTCCACGTCAACAGCAAATGGGTTACCGAGCAGTTCCAACCTGCTTTTTTGTGCTTCAAAGTCAGCAAATCGGCGTCGAAAGTCAGCGGCAAGCATACCTATTTTATCAGCCAACTGTGCGCTCGGGAACGCACTGGTAGAGACTTCTCTTTCATGGTCTGGCAGCTGGGAAAGTGGCTCAAATTTTCTTTCCGCATCTGCGTCTCCCACAGAGTCAGTTTGGTTTTAAATGCCTTCACTGTACTGTACATATCAGAGATGACACGATCCCGACCCTGCAGCTGCAAGTTCATTGCATTCAGATGACTCGTAATGTCACACAGAAAAGCCATTTCACACAGAAACATTTAGTCTCGGAGTTGTGTTGTGTCTTTCCCTTTGCTGTCCAAGAACAGACAAAATCTCCTCACGAAGCTCGAAACATCTTTGAAGCACCTTTCCTGGCTTAGCCATCGCACCTCTGTGTGATAAGGCAAATCACCATGCTCCGTTTCTAACTCCGTCAGAAATGCCTTGAACTGGCGGTGATTCAAACCTTTGGCTCTGATAAAGTTAACTGTGCGCGTGATGATGCTCATTACATGCTCCATTTTCAAGGCTTTACCGCAAACGCTTCCTGGTGTATGATACAATGATAAGCTGTCAGCTCACCTGTCGCGTTTTCCTCTTGCATCTTTTCCCGTATCTTCGCCACCAGTCCGCTCCTGTGTCCACACATCGCAGGTGCTCCGTCGGTTGTCAAACCCACGAGTTTTTCCCAAGGCAGCTCCATCTCATTTACACATCTTGACACCTCTTCATACAAATCATGCCCGTAGTTGTGCCATGCATAGGACGTAAAGCCAAAAACTCCTCTGTCACGCTTAGGCTGGAGTCCACTCCGCGGATGAAAATTGACAACTGGGCAATGTCAGAAATGTCGGTGCTCTCATCCACAGCCAAGGAATATGCAATGAAATCTTTTCCCTTTTTCACAAGCTGCTCTTTTAGATTGATGGACAACTGGTCTACTCTCTCGGCAATGGTGTTTCTGCTCAGACTCACATTTAAAAAGAGTTGCCTTTTTTCTGGGCAAACTTCGTCACAAACTTTAATCATGCAGTTTTTGATGAAATCCCCTCCGTAAATGGCCGGGCTGATTTAGCGATCTCTTCTGCCAAAATAAAACTGGCCTTGACAGCAGCCTGGCCTTGTGATTTGGCTTTTTTGAACAGAGCCTGTCGAGATTTGAGGCCTCGTTTTAATTCCTCTGCCTTTTGTAGCCTTTGTTCCATGTCCATATTCTTGTTTTTGTCCGCGTGTTTCGTTTCATAATGTCGTCTCAGATTATACTCTTTCAGTACCGCCACACTTTCTCCACACAGAAGACACACAGGTTTTCCAGCTACCTCCGTGAACAAATACTCCGACTCCCACCTTGTTTGAAACCCCGGTTCTCAGTGTCCACCTTCCGTTTTGCCATTTTTGATGGGTATCTGAAAGTTAATTTTACTGTGATGCTGACAACTGCTGTGCCAATAAATATTGAAATGAAGCAGCCTACTGCTCGGTGCGTCACCGTTGCATTGTGGGAAATGTAGTATTGGTGCGTGTAAAAGATCTGCGGGCTGCCGGCTTGCTGCGGTCTGCGGGCCGGTTCTAATAATAAATCAAGATCATCCCAGGGGCCGTAAAAAACCTTCTCGCGGGCCGGATGTGGCCCGCGGGCCTTGACTCTGACATATGTGCTGTAGGCCTAGCGGGCTATCAACTGTATCTTCACATGCACCGATGTAAAGCACCCTACCCAGGTCTTCAGCTTTACCGACAATAATTCATCATCTCATTACTTTATTCATCTCTGCTCATGCCCTTAAGCACCAACAACGGATTTCTAGAGAACCGGTGTTTTAGTTACCATGGCGACCCGCGCCAGCCGGCATCCTTGCAGCATCCTCGCACACCTCGGTAGACTGACTTATCTTCTGCTCTTCTACTGTACTGTATACACAGAATCTACTGTATAGACTGGTTGTACACACACACACACACACACACACACACACACACACACACACACACACACACACACACACACACACACACACACACACTGGTTAATAATAAAAAGTGGAATTGGGCTCGAACAATAATGTGTAGGACTACATGGAGAAAGCCTGGCCATAATAGCCAACATAGATCAATGCTACCCCATGGTAGGCTAAGACCAGTGCGCTCTATTCCCGAGAGATCCCCTGAGGAGAGCCACCACCCTGCGTGGTAAAGGGGTTGCCATGAATTTGACAGTAACTTCAAAGCAGCTCATTGGCAAGTAAGTTACTGTATTTCATATTGCAGTACATCTACTGTAATGTAATCTAAATACAGAATCAAAGCAAGAACTGTGGAATGACACAGTACAATACCGTAGAATATACTGTATTATACAGTAACAAAGTACATGCCACTGTAATTGTAATGACTGAGTGAATTAATTACATTCATTGAGGGGAGATGGGGTTTCTAATTCACAGTATTTTATTGTAATTACATGTAATTGGTGCAAGCAGGTTACAGCATGTCAATGAATATATCTAGAGGCCTTATTAACGGCTTCCAAACAGGCAGCAACTAAAAGGCCAAACAGACCAACATGACATGGCAGAAGGCTCAACCATTAATGTTTGCTGCCAATCCAATCTGTCCCCTATACATTTAAAATTGTCAGGGCACTACTACCGCATACCAGTTAAATTGGCACAGCACTCCCACTAACAGGTGCAACAAACATAGCCTCTGACAAGGCACGCCTCAAAATATGTTATTGAGCCAGAACAAAAATACCATGCACCCACTAGTGTTCCCCAAAAATGTGCGCTCCAAAAATATGGAAATGCAGCAAATCTTTCCCTGGCCACAACATTTTCCCACTATGAACCATCATTTTGAGTATGCTGCAGTAAAATGTTTCACAGAACTGTGCTGTTGATAATGCCCAAAATTACCATATAAATTACCGTTTTATTTTACAGTGTGGGCCTAACAGCACATCACAACATGTACACGCAGGCCTGGCCTACATAACGTTACCGACCATTTCCAGTTCAATTTCACGTTGATCTCAGCTTACATTAATGTGAATTACCTACGGGTAATGGAGTAGTGCTTACCTCTATCTATCTCTCTCGCTCTCTTTTCTCTCTATATATATATATCTATATATACGTCTCTCTCACTCTCTCACTATGTCTCTCTCTCTCAATCTCTCTCTCCTGACAGAGATAAAAAAAGGGCAATATTTTCTCGTAGATGTTTATCAGAGAGAGAGGAAGTGACTGAGGCACTTCCAGTAATGTCAATGTGTGTGTGTGTTTGTTTGTTTGTGTGTGTGTGTGTGTGTGTGTGTTAGATGATGGTTATAGATTTCAGAGCTCTCAGGTGCATTAGTGTATGATAACAGTTTTCCCACAAAGCTATAATGCACAAACAATGGAAACACACACACGTACATTTACGCACACACACACGTGTACGCATACACATGGTATAGGACCAGATACAGTGCCTTCGGAAAGTATACAGACCCCTTGACTTTTTCCACATTTTGTTACATTACAGCCTTTTCCTGAAATGTATTAAATACTTTTTCCCCTCATCAATCTACACAATACCCCATAATAACAAAGAGAAAACAGGCTTTTAGAAATATCTCATTTGCATAAGTTTTCAGACCCTTTTCCATTGATCATCCTTGAGGTGTTTCTACAACTTGATTGGAGTGCACCTTTGGCAAATTCAATTGATTGGGCGTGATTTGGAAAGACACACACCTGTCTATATAAGGCAAAACCAAGCCATGAGGTTAAAATAATTATCTGTAGAGCTCCAAGACAGGTTTGTGTCGAGGCAAAGATCTGGGGAAGGGTACCAAAATATTTCTACACAATTGAAGGTCCCCAACAACACAGTGGCTTCCATTCTTAAATGGAAAAAGTTTGGAACCACCGAGACTCTTCCCTAGAGCTGGCCACCTGGTCAAACTGAGAAATCGGGGGAGAAGGGCCTTGGTCAGGGAGGTGACCAAGTACCCGATGTTCACTCTGACAGAGTTCCTCTGTGGAGATGGGAGAACCTTCCAGGAGGACAACCATCTCTGCAGCACTCCACCAATCAGGCCTTTATGGTAGAGTGGCCAGACAGAAACCAGTCCTCAATAAAAGGCACATGACAGCCCATTTGGAGTTTGCCAAAAGGCAGCTAAAGGAGGCTCAGACCATGAGAAACAAGATTTTCTGGTCTGATGAAACCTAGATTGAACTCTTTGGCCTGAATGTCAAGCATCACGTCTGGAGGAAACCTGGCACCATCCCTATGGTGAAGCATGGTGGTGGCAGTATCATGCTATGGGGATGTTTTTTAGTGGCGGAGACTAGTCAGGAATGAGGGAAAGATGAACGGACCAAAGTACGGAGAGATCCTTTTTTTATATATGAATTTTTTTAAATTTTACCCCTTTTTCTCCCCAATTTCATGGTATCCAATTGTTTTAGTAGCTACTATCTTGTCTCATCGCTACAACTCCCATACGGGCTCGGGAGAGACGAAGGTTGAAAGTCATGACTCCTCCGACACACAACCCAACCAAGCCACACTGCTTCTTAACACAGCGCGCATCCAACCCGGAAGCCAGCCGCACCAATTTATCAGAGGAAGCACTGTGCACCTGGCAACCTTGGTTAGCGCGCACTGCACCCGGCCCGCCACAGGAGTCGCTGGTGCACGATGAGACAAGGACATCCCTACCGGCCAAGCCCTCCCTAACCCGGGCAACGCTAGGCCAATTGTGCATCGCCCCACGGACCTCCTGGTCGCGACCGGTTACGACAGAGCCTGGGCGCAAACCCAGAGTCTCTGATGGCACAGCTGGCGCTGCAGTACAGCGCCCCTAACCACTGCGCCACCCGGGAGGCCTACAGAGAGATCCTTGATGAAAACCTGCACCTTCCAACAGGAAAACCTAATCACACAGCCAAGACAACACAGGAGGGGCTTCGGGACAGGTCTCTGAATGTCCTTGAGTGGCCCAGCCAGAGCACGGACTTGAACACGATCAAACATCTCAGGAGAGACCAGAAAATAGCTATGCAGCGACACTTCCCATCCAACCTGATAGAGCTTGAGAGGATCTGCAGAGAAGAATGGGAGGAAATCCCCAAATGCAGGTGTGCCAAGCTCGTAGCATCATACCCAAGAAGACTCAAGGCTGTAATCGCTGCCAAAGTTGCGTCAACAAAGTACTGAGTAAAGGGTCTGAATACTTATGTAAATTTTATCTTTCATTTTTTTTTTTATACATTTGCAAAAATTTCACAACTGTTTTTTAATCAGCATTATTGGCTATTGTGTGTAGATTGATCAGGAAAACAAAGGGAACAAACTAAGGAACAGACAGATATAGAGGGGGCAATCAACAAAGTGAAGCAGTCCAGGTGAGTCCCCTTGGTCATAGTGTTTTGTGTTTTCGTTATATATTTGGTCAGGCCAGGGTGTGACATGGGTTTATTGTTGTATTTCGTATTGGGGTTTTGTAGTTATTGGGATTGCGGCTGAGTAGGAGTGTTGTATGGGCTTGGCTGCCTGAGGCGGTTCTCAATCAGAGTCAGGTGATTCTCGTTGTCTCTGATTGGGAACCGTATTTAGGTAGCCTGAGTTTCGCTTTGTATTTCGTGGGTGATTGTTCCTGTCTCTGTGTAGTTTCACCAGATAGGCTGTAATTAGATTTCACGTTCCGTTTGTTGTTTTGTATTTTGTAATAGTTATTTAATGTATCGCTTTCTTCATTATAGACATGAGTAACCACCACGCTGCATTTCGGTCTGACTCTCTTTCGACAAACGAAGAACGACGTAACAAAAACATGTAAAGTGTGGTATTCCGCAAGGCAGCTGTCTTGCTCCTTTACTGTTTTCTATTTTTAGTAATGATCTACCACTGGCATTAAACAAAATCTGTGGGTCTACATACGCTGAGGATTCAACATTATATTATCTGTAACCACAGCTAGTGAAATCACTGCAACCCTAAACAAAGAGTTAGACTATTATTTGTCATGGTCAAGGCATATTGATTCAATTGTTGTAAAGATGTTGAGAGGTATGTCTGTGATAAAGAGATGATCAGCATTTTTAACACCACAGTCAACCACAAGTTCTGCAGGCTCTCGTTTGATCTAATTTTGACTACTGCCCGGTGAGATGGTCAAATGCTGCAAAGAAGGACCTAGAAAAGCTGCAGTTGGCCCAGAACAGAGCAGCATGTCATGCCCTTCAATGTACCCAGAGGTCAATGTGAACAATATCCATATTGGTCTCTTTTGGCTCAAAGCAGAGGAGAGATTTACTGATTTACATGTAGGTCAACTGAACAGCAAACCTGATTTAAAAAAATAAATAAAGCAACTCCTCACAGCACAACAACTCTCCCCATGTGACCTAATTTCTATGTGTATGTACTGACATGTATGTGTAACTGATTGACACACGCACAGACACACGCTTTAGTTGTAGTTTTATTTGTTTATAAATAAGTCTGTAATGTCTATATAATTTTAAAAAATATATGTAAATTCTAAAGTATTTTTGTTTGTAATGTTTTTTTTTTTTTGTTATGTGTCAGACCCCAGGAAGACTAGCTGTCACCATTGGCGTCGCCTGTTGGGGATCCTAATAGAAGGGAGCCAACAGAGATGCTAATCAGATACCTCTGTCTATTCTCTGGGGGTAGTGCTTTGCACTGTGTGTGTGAGTGTACTTTATAGACTGTTGGAGGAGCCTCTAAAATAGGTAATATATTTATACTCTGGTGTTAAGAGCTGTCCAGCGCTGAAATTGACTGCATTACTTCCATCTCTTCTCTTCCTTTTCAAGTTATTTTCTCTGCAATGTTAAAACTGACAAATACCTCGTCTTTCTTTCTCTCTTTCCCTACTCTCCTCTTCCGTGGACTCTACCCAGCCAGAGACAAGACACTCTGCTCTGGCTTCTACTCACCTCCAGTCTCTTGCATTTGGTTCTGGAACACACACACACACACACACACACACACACACACACACACACACACACACACACACACACACACACACACACACACACACACACACACACACACACACACACACACACACCAGCTAATTAATTAAACCTCTTGCTTTAATTAGGGTTTTAATCAGTTGCCATGGGAACCTTGGCCCTTTAAAATTTAAAGTCAGACTAAGTACACACACACACACACACACACACACACACACACACACACACACACACACACACACACACACACACACACACACACACACACACACACACACACACACACACACACACACACACACACACACACACAGAGAGAGAGAGAGTTTACAAATATAATATAAATAAATAGCATAGAATTACAGAGTAGACTGTATTTTTGTAAGTATTGTTGAATCTTCCCTGGCCTGGCTCTGCATTAAACAGACTGAAGTCTGTGGTTTCATTAGTCATCATCAGGATATCCAGCATATTATCATTAGTCTTCAGTCTGTTCAGGAGAATGAGAGTCTAATTTGTGTCTCTGCGAACGGCCCAAAAGCAAGGTCATGTCTTAAGCAGTCACATGCTACCGAGGTAAAGACAGTTTCAAGTTGGATATTCGATGGATATTCACGCTTTCAAACCTCAATAGCTTTCAAACCACTTGAGCCAGAGACTCCAAATAAGTGTCATGATGTTGGAAAAATTGCGCACAACATTGCACAGGTCTTATTTTCACGATTTGGACATTAATTCACTTTCCAAAGCTAATAAACATGTGGAGATGAGAGCAGCATTTTGTATTCCAAGTTGAATTAGTTAGGGAGCGTAAACAAAGTACAAACTTTTTTCATTCAAATTTCAATAGCTCCTTGGTCATGTGACCTGGCGAATTCAAACAAGGTTCAGAATGTACACTGACTACCCTTCTATATTGCACACCCTTTAGTTTGTCCATTTTCATCTCACAAGATTTTACATGATATTTTCCAAATGTAAAGTTTCAATAGCTCCTTGGTCGTGTGGCCTAGTGACTTTAAACAAGGTTCAAAATGTCCATTCAGTGGGCCTACACATTGCACACCCTTCAGTTTGTCCATTTTCATGTCACATGGTTTTACATGAATTTTTCAAAATGTAGAATTTCAATAGCTCCTTTGTCGTGTGGCCTAGTGACTTTAAACAAGGTTCAGAATGTCCACTGACTATACCTTCATATCGCACACTCTGACGTGTGTCTACTTTAGGCTCATGCTATTAGACTTAAATCTGTAAGCTTTGCAGGCCTTCATTTTACATGCGTGTTAAACAAAATGTTTAAGTCAACAAATGTTCTATCCTCGCAATAACTATCTTTCACATGGACACTGAAAAGATCTGCAAATGGCTTTATGTGGTTTGGACGGGAGAGGTGCTCATACAGAGGTGCTTAAAGGAAGGAGGACAGGTAGGCCTTGTGAAAAACAGTGTTTCATATGCTCTTTTTAACCACAGTAATAGACAGTGATTTGTCAGTCACAGTGAGCTTGATAACATGAAGGAATCCTTTTCATAGCATCACTTTCATATACTGAACATTAAGACAAATCCTTCTACGTTGAGTATTAGAACGCAGTTTACTAAACCTGATAATGACTTGATATTTGAGTGCATTCACAACAAGCCACCTGCAGACAACTTACAAAATACAATATTGCATTTGAGGGTTCGTGTTTTCTGCTGAAAATGGTTATTTGATGGCCTACTATTTCTAACTGGGAAAATAAATTCCTACGTCTTTTGTGAGCAAAATCCTTTTTCCAAAAGTGATTTAGGTGCATTTTTGTGAAGAGGTATGAGGGTTGTGATATGGGTCTTTTAATAGTAAAATAATTTAAGGGATCAATACATTTCTATATTGCTTCCCCAGTATCTGCATGAACCATCAGGCCAAGTGTTTTTGGTTGACCCTGCTGGACAGAAAGAGAAGGAGGAATTGGAAATTCAGGTCTTAGTTATTCCATGGTACTGGATCTAATACATATTAGCATTTTATATACATTCATAAGTGTAATGTTTTTTTATGACATACTGTGAAAAACTCTCTTGGCTGCTGGCTCTGTCACTTTCAGACAAGTGCAGAGCAGACTTGAACCACAGGGGTTCTCTGTAAAGAGAGAGTAATCTAGAAGGCACAGACACACCCCTTGACTTTCAATTGGCACCGTTGACCTGTAGGTATTCTCTCCTGATTGGCTCAGTGGTGCACAGTCTGGCAGTCTGACTAAAGGGCCAGAGGTATGAGGAGAGACATCCTCCTTTTGTATTTATGGGAACAAATATTTCCTAACACTTTGGATCCTATTCTTGGACAGTTAGAAGACACAATGCATCAATGCAATTTTTTTTTAAATGACTAATTACTGTCCATGAGTAACCTCAACCTTGTGGGTCTGTGGGTGTTTGGGCCAATAAAGTGCCAACTCAATTCTACCACTGACTAGTCTCTCATGCCCCTATGAACGGGGGCACAGGGCAATAGTTTTTAAATCTAAACCAGCCATTTTTTACTTGACACGTAGTAGCAGTTTACCAGATAAGAAGTCAAGAAGATCAAAAAGTAGATTGTTGTAGGGGTGTATTACGTCCTGTGCTGGCCCCATTGTCATATCCATTCTAGATTCTGAGTGGTAAAATCATAGCCGAAAAATGCCTCTATGTAAGTGTATACATTTTCTGCCAAGACAGAACTGCCAAAGGGGGTGCAGATGCAATCTACTGCAGAGACAGCCTGCAGAGTTCTGTCATACTATCCAGGTCTGTGCCCAAACAGCTTCGACTTTTAAAAATCCACCTTTCCAGAAATAAGTCCCTCACCATTGCCGCTTGTTACTTACCCCCCTCAGCCCCCAGCTGCGCCCTGAACACCATATGTCAATTAATTGCCCCCCATTTATCTTCAGAGTTTGTACTGTTAGGTGACCTAAACTGGGATATGCTTAATAACACCCCGGCCATTCTACAATCTAAAATAGATGCCCTCAATCTCACCCAAATTATCATGGAACCTACCAGGTACAACCCCAAATCCGTAAACTCGGGCACCCTCATAGATATCATCCTGACCAACCTGTCCTCTAAATACATCTCTGCTGTCTTCAACCAGGATCTCAGCGATCATAATATATGCCATTTAGCAGACGCTTTTATCCAAAGCGACTCACAGTCATGTGTGCATACATTCTACGTATGGGTGGTCCCAGGGATCGAACCCACTACCCTGGCGTTACAAGCGCCATGCTCTACCAACTGAGCCACAGAAGGACCGATCACTGCCTCACTGCCTATTGCCTGTGTCAGTAATGGGTCCGCAGTCAAACGACCACCCCTCATCAGGGTCAAACGCTCCCTAAAACACTTAGGCGAGCAGGCCTTTCTAATCGACCTGGCCTGGGTATCCTGGAAAGATATTGACCTCATTCCGTCAGTAGAGGATGCCTGGTTATTCTTTAAAAGTGCTTTCTTCACCATCTTAAATAAGCATGCCCCATTCAAAAAATGTAAAACCAGGAACAGATATAGTCCTTGGTCCACTCCAGACCTGACTGCCCTTGACCAGAACAAAAACATCCTGTGGCGTATTGCATTAGCATCGGATAGCCCCCGCGATATGCAACTTTTCAGGAAAGTTAGGAACCAATATACACAGGCAGTTAGGAAAGCAAAGGCTAGATTTTTCATACAGAAATGTACATCCTGTAGCACAAACTCCAAAAAGTTCTGGGACATTGTAAAGTCCATGGAGAGTAAGAGCACCTCCTCCCAGCTGCCCACTGCACTGAGGCTAGGAAACATTGTCACGACAGATAAATCTACGATTATTGAGAATTTCAATAAGCCTTTTTCTACGGCTGGCCTTGCTTTCCACCAGGCTACCTCTACCCCGGTCAACAGCTCTGCACCCCCCACAACAACTTGCCCAAGCCTCCCCATTTCTCCTTCACCCAAACACAGATAGCTGATGTTCTGAAAGAGCTGCAAAATCTTGACCCCTACAAATCAGCCGGGCTAGACAATCTGGACCCTCTCTTTCTAAGATTATCTGCCGCAATTGTTGCAACCCCTAATACTAGCCTGTTCAACCTCTCTATTGTATCGTCTGAGATCCCCTGAGATTGGAAAGCTGCCGCGGTCATCCCCCTCTTCAAAGGGGGAGACACTCGAGACCCAAACTGTTACAGACCTATATCTATCCTACTCTGCCTTTCTAAGGTCTTCGAAAGCCAAGTCAACAAACAGATCACCGACCATTTCGAATCCCACCGTACCTTCTCCACTATGAAATCTGGTTTCCGAGCTGGTCATGGGTGCACCTCAGCCACGCTCAAGGTCCTAAACAATATCATAATCGCCATCGACAAAAGACAATACTGTGCAGCCCTATCCATCGACCTGGCCAAGGCTTTCGACTCTGTCAAACACCACATTCTTATCGACAGACTCAACAGCCTTGGTTTCTCAAATGATTTCCTCGCTGGTTCACCAACTACTTCTCAGATAGAGTTCAGTGTGTCAAATGGGAGGGCCTGTTGTCCGGATATCTGCCAGTCTTTATGGGGGTGCCACAGGGTTCAATTCTTGGGCCGACTCTTTTCTCTGTATACATCAATGATGTCGCTCTTGCGGCTGGTGATCCTCTGATCCACCTCTACGCAAACGACACCCTTCTGTATACTTCTGGCCCTTCTTTGGACACTGTGTTAACTAACCTCCAGACAAGCTTCAATGCCATACAACTCTCCTTCCATGGCCTCCAACTGCTCTTAAATGTAAGTAAAAATAAATGCATGCTCTTCCACCGATCACTGACCGCATCTGCCCACCCGCCTAGCATCACTACTCTGGACGGTTCTGACTTAGAATATATGGACAACTACAAATACCTAGGTGTCTGGTTAGACTGTAAACTCTTCTTCCAGACTCATATTAAGCATGTCCAATCCAAAATGTAATCTACAATCTGCTTCCTATTTTGTAACAAAGCATCCTTCACTCATGCTGCCAAACATACCCTCTTAAAACTGACTATCCTATCGATCCTTGACTTCGGCGATGTCATTTACAAAATAGCCTCCAACACTCTACTCAACAAATTGGAAGCAGTCTATCACAGTGCCATCCGTTTCGTCACCAAAGCCCCATATACTACCCACCACTGCGACCTGTATGCTCTCGTTGGCTGGTCCTCGCGTCATATTTGTCGCCAAACCCACTGGCTCCAGGGCATCTATAAATCCTTGCTTGGTAAAGCCCCGCCTTATCTCAGCTCAATGGTCACCACAGCAGCACCCACCCGTAGCACGCGCTCCAGAAGGTATATTTCACTGGTCACCCACAATGCCAATTCCTCCTTTGACCACCTTTCCTTCCAGTTTTCTGCTGCCAATGACTGGAACGAATTGCAAAAATCACTGAAGCTGGAGACTCATATCTCCCTTCTCTAACTTTAAGCATCAGCTGTCAGAGCAGCTTACCGATCACTGTACCTGTACACACAGCCCATCTGTAAATAGCCCATCCAACTTCCTCATCCCCATATTGTTATTTATTTTATTTATATATTTGTTTTTTTGCTCCTTTGCACCACAGTATCTCTACTTGCACATTAATCTTCTGCACATCTCACTCCAGTGTTTATTTGCGAAATTGTAATTATTTTGCCACTACGGCCTATTTATTGCCTTATACCTCCCTAATCTTACTTCATTTGCACACACTGTAAATAGACTTTTGTATTGAGTTATTGACTGTACGTCTGTTTATTCCATGTGTAACTCTGTGTTGTTGTTTGTGTCACACTGCTTTGCTTTATCATGGCCAGGTCGCAGTTGTAAATGAGAACTTGTTCTCAACTGGCCTACCTGGTTGAATAAAGGTGAAATAAAACAAATAAAAGATACTGTATGTGGGAATGTCTTATGTCCATCCTACATGTAGTGTTGGTACATGGAATATTCCTCAACTGCATATGTCATAAATTGCTATTGCAAATAGAAGTATTATGTTCAACAATTATTTTGCCAAACACACTTTGGTGCTTGCAATTCGTTCTCTATTGTCATGGATTTGCTTGGCACTGTCATCTGGGATCTTTGTGAAATGACTGTCTTTAAGCATGCACTGATGAAACTGTCACTTAATATTTTTTTCCTAAAGTCTACAAACGCTCTACATTTATTCACACTGTGATAGGGTTGGATCCTATATGCTACTTTTATTATTGTCCTGTAAATGGTTCAGTGCCTATAATCTAAGCTGTGTGTAGAACGGGGCATTAAGGAAATGACCTCTACTAATAAACTACTACTAGATTATAGTGATAAGGAAAACAGCATACAAGTTTGGCTTGTTTATTAATTTGCCTATAACTAATCATAATTCCATTATATTTTCCTGCCATGGAAAAGACGACTGGGTGGACATAAAGTGTAAAGGAGGGGGAATAACTCCCACCATGCAGCAGGGCACCTTCAGCTGTGGGGTCTTTGAAAATGCAGGTTTGATAGTTATATTTTCAATAATGAATGGTTAGCTGTTATGTGACAATTAGGTCAAAAACTCAATGAAATGTTTTGGTGTAGATGGCCAAGGAAGTTGCACAGAACTTCCCCAACATCCCAAATTGATATGGAACCTTCAAAAGCACACGAAGCAACTGCAAAAAGAAATGGCTGAGGATATACTAAAAATGTCTGGTATGTAATGACATTTAATTCAAAGTAAATGTAAATTCTTTATTTTTATGTAGTTCTGTGGGACAGCCATATGTTCAGTTCATGCCTATTTCAGAGTTCAACAAAGCCAACAACTGCTTCATGTGTGCCACTGATAAAGAACCTGTCCCAAAGACTGACTGGGTTAGTAACTTTATTTAACATGTTTATAGTCTTTTGACAACAGTGAAAAGACAATGTATGATATAACACAATGAATGGCTAATTCGTCATACTGCATTGATATTTGATATTATTTATAACGTGTTATGCTTTGTTTTGTTTTAGATTGAATGTTTTGCAACGGTGGTTCCATGTTGCTGTGCCTAGGAATGAAGAGAAACGAGTTCAACAGAGTAAATAACACAAACTGTGTTGAAAATGTATGCTATACCCCATCCACACTGAAGAGGCTCTGACATGTACATCAACCAGGGATAAAGAGAAAGTTAACACTGTGAAATGTTTCATACTTAATTGAAGTTTAGTGTCTGTTGACATGTTGGAAAAGATTAAAGGTCTACAATTTCTGTTTTTCAATATTACATTTTTATTCATTGATTTACTGGCCACCATTACTGTGGTTAACATGTTCAGTATATGTATTGACCAGCAAACCCACTGCAACCTACCTCACCTGCTCAGTGTGCAATATAGAAGGGTAGTCAGCGGACATTAGGTCACATGACCAAGGAGCTATTGAAATTTTACATTTAGAAAAATTCATGTAAAACGTGGGAGATGAAAATGGACAAACTAAAGGGTGTGCAATGTGTAGGCCCACTGAATGGACATTCTGAACCTTGTTTGAAGTCACCAGGTCACATGACCAAGGAGCTATTGAAATTCTACATTTTAAAAAATTCATGTAAAACCATGTGAGATGAAAATGGACAAACTAAAACGGTGTGCAATATGTAGGCTCACTGAGTGGACATTCTGAATCTTGTTTGAAGTCACTAGGTCACATGACCAAGGAGCTATTGAAATTTTACATTTTGAAAAATTCATGTAAAATCATGTGAGATGAAAATGGACAAACTAAAGGGTGTGCAATGTGTGTCTATGCTATCAGGTTAGCTACAACCCGTTTTTAAAGTATTGGGAGTAATGGTTAAAGAGCTATTGAAATTTGAAAAATGTCATTTGTCACTATGTTGATGGTCCCTAACTGCTGTTGGTGGACGTAAGGAAAACGACAGGCGAATATCCGTGGAATATCCAACCTGAAACCAGCTTTACCTCGGCTCGCACGTTGAACTGTAAAGCCTACAGACCATCAACAGACAAACTATATCAATATCTGCCTGTTGTCGCCTACCCCCTAGCGGCTTAACACTGCCACTGGAAGGTTTGGAATTTAGGAAGCAATTTAATAGAACGTATCAATTGTATTCTACTGTGTCTGCATCACAATGTACAGTAAGTAGCCTATCTCAAGCCTATCCATGGACAAGCCAACTAGCGACTGTAACTACCTCGATGCAATGAATGGGTGCTGAAAAATATAAACTCATTATGGACTGCTGTAATGCGGGTCTGTGGTAAGTATATGTCCTGCCAGACAACTTGTCGACATAGTCAATTTTGTTGTTGCTCCTAGTGATACAGTATTTGTTCGTTGCAATGTAACAAACAGTCTCGTGTTGCTGCTACAATGTAACCACAGTGTGAAGAGTGGAGAAGTTCCCACGTGTCGCGGGTATTTTTGCCCAATCACGATCGTTCAAAGTTCCCCTAATCACGCCCTCGGGTGTGTCTGCCTTGTTTCGGAGCAATCAAATGTTGCAATGTTGAAATGCTCTTCGTTTTCGACGAATCAAGCCGCCCCTTATGGCAAAAATAATCATCCTACCATATGCAGGGGGAACACAAGTTTCCATCCCTGTGATACCAGGAAGCAAGGTATGGAAACATCTCCGGGACCAACACTACTTCGTTAGCTGTCAAACTTGAAAAAACACAAGTGTCATTTCTAGGACATAGAACCGATTTGAAGTATACGTTCCCGTAGTAGAAATGTTGGGTGGGGTTTGACATGTGTTGTGTGTGAGTCGCTTGCCCTAGAAAAGTCTGAGGCTTTTTGATAGACTGTTGTCGGTCGACCGTGGTGAAGTCGCCTGTAGCCTGCTATCTCTGTGTTACTGTATATTGCATCTTATTGCCATGTTGTAACCGATGTCTCGCTTGCTACAGTTTGCTGCTAGCGATATAAGTTGGCTGACTTGCAGTGCTGACTGAGCCTACATAAAGCCCGCAGAGAGGCGAGCCGGGGACCGTGCAGTGTAGGGCACTGGGGTTGTTTTTTCAGCTGACACACAGCTGAATACGGGCGTTGGGTGAATAGATGTATTGTCGCCTCATCATCACTGTCATTGCATCTGTTGAATGTGTCTGGCATGACCATCCTTTTTTGACAGCTGATCAAACTAACACATAGATGTTTGAGTCACAGAGTCTTCCTTTCAATAACTGTCATTTATTGCACTTCTTGACAGACATGTCATTAAAATACAATATTCTCTGGGTAGTCTAGCTTAAGCAATACTTTTAAATGAAATGAAGTCCAGCCCATCACCATTGCTGTCCTTAGAGTGACACGCAGTGTCACAGTGTTGGCCAGTAGAGCAGGGCCATTCAGTTCCAGGGCCCAAACCCATGTGGTTGTCATCCTTCCCTGCTAATCAGGTAACTGACTCAGACCTGGCACACAAGGTGAATGGACTCTCTGCCCGATCAGTGACATGAATGAACTTCCAAGTAGAGAAGAGTCCCTCCAGACCTGGAGTTGAATAACCTGTCTATTGGTTTCCCTGTGTCCTATTCACCGTGGCCCGCTGTTGTCGCCTCACAGTGCCAAAGTGTCGTCGCTATTCAGAATGCCACAGACCAACAAGTCCAGAAGTACCTCGGCCAGTGGCTCTAGTACCGGACCGGACCGAGGGGAGGAAAGAGAAGAAGAAAGAGAGGAAGCTGAGCCAGGGCCAAAGGTCCAAGTCCAGGAAGCAGGGGATGGAGGAGGAGAGAACACTGGAGACCCAGAGATCATCAAGTCCCCTAGTGACCCCAAACAGTACAGGTAACATCAACGTTTACCTTGTGTGTGTGTGTGTGTGTGTGTGTGTGTGGGGGGGGGACTGTGTGAGAGAGAGAGACTGGGTTTGTCCTTCTTTCCATCTGTCTGTTTGTCTGTCTGCGAGTCTCGCACGCAGTAAAAAGTAAACAGCTGGAGGGTCAAATTGTGTGTGTGGTTGTGTCAGCATCTTAGGATAAGAGAATATTGTTTACCTCTGTCTAACCCCTCCCACAGGTACATTGAGCTGACCAATGGGCTTCGAGTTATGCTAATTTCAGATTTCACTGGTCCCACCTCCTCTGGAGATGACGAATCAGAGGAGGAGGAGGAACTGGAGGAGGAGGAAGAGGAGGAAGAAGACTCAGGAGAGGGAACAGAGGACGAGTCTGAAGAAGATGAAGATGACAAGGACAGTGACTTTGAGGATGACAAGGATGGAGGGAAGAGGAAGAAGGGACACTCAGAGAAACAGGTGAGAGGGTGACCTGAAGAGGAAATAACAGCACATTAGCAGCAATAGTAATAAGGGTATTGATGATTGTGTGTTTGTGTGTGTGTGTCAGTCTGCAGCAGCGCTGTGTGTGGGTATTGGCAGCTTCAGTGACCCTAATGACCTCCCAGGCCTTGCCCATTTCCTGGAACACAGTGAGTATGATGACCCTTGAACCTTAAGGATGAGATTGTTTGTTTTGTTGTGATAAATCTGATTCAATGCTGTGTTTGTGACACTCTCCCTTCCCTCCCTCTCTCCTCTCCCTCTCCTCCCTCTCTCCTCTCCTCTCTCCCTCTCTTTTCTCCTCTCCTCTCTCTCTCCTCTCCCTCTCCTCCCTCTCTCTCTCCTCTCCCTCTCTCCTCTCCCTCTCCCTCTCCTCCCTCTCTCCTCACCCTCTCCTCCCTCTCTCCTCTCCTCCCTCTCTCCTCTCTCTCCTCCCTCTCTTTTCTCCTCTCCTCCCTCTCTCCTCCTGTAGTGGTGTTCATGGGCAGTGAGAAGTACCCATCAGAGAATGGTTTCGATGCCTTCCTGAAGAAACATGGGGGCAGTGACAACGCCTCCACGGACTGTGAGAGAACCGTCTTCCAGTTTGACGTCCAGAGAAAGAAATTCAGAGAGGCTCTGGACAGGTCAGCAACACACCACCATTATAGTCTCTGTGCCTTGTCTCTTGATTCGGATTAGTCCATCTCACTCTGTACCTGTCTGTGATTGGCTGTCTCCAGGTGGGCCCAGTTCTTCATCTGTCCTCTGATGATCCGGGACGCCATCGACAGGGAGGTGGAAGCTGTCGACTCTGGTGAGAGGCATTCTAGGAATAATTTTTAGTTTTTGTCCTTATTCAGACCTTATGCACTGGTTATGTAGTGACCTGCTCCCCCTTCTCTCTTTTATCAGAGTACCAACTGGCTAAGCCGTCTGACTCTCACAGGAAAGAGATGTTGTTTGGGAGTCTAGCGAAGCCAGGTCACCCCATGGGCAAGTTCTGCTGGGGTGAGGGCAGACACACACACACATTAACTACTCTGTGTACTGTGTTGTCATGTGTAAACAAGACAGATGTTGTGTAATTGTGGTATGTGACTGAGCTGTTGTCATGGTTTCAACTGGTGGTTGTCATGGTTTCCCCAGGTAACGCCCAGACTCTGAAGACAGAGCCCAGGAAAAAGAGGATCAATGTTTACAAGAGGCTCCGCTCCTTCTGGAAGAGACATTACTCTGCCCACTACATGACCCTGGCTGTGCAGTCTAAAGGTGACGCACAGACAGACAGACAGACAGACAGACAGACAGACAGACAGACAGACAGGGAGGGAGGGAGGGAGGGACAGGGACAGACAGACAGACAGACAGAGGGAGGGGACAGACAGACAGACAGACAGACAGACAGACAGACAGACAGACAGACAGACAGACAGAGGGGGACCGGCTGCTCAGTCACACATGTAACTCTGTTGTCCTCCTCTGTTGTGTGTAGAGAAGCTGGACACTCTAGAGGAGTGGGTGAAGGAGATCTTCAGTGGAGTGCCCAACAAGTGAGTCTCAGCTGTAGATGAATCCCTCACCATTCATCCATTCATATTATAATATGGCCATTTAGCGAACACTTACTGAACCCTGTTCCTCAGTGCTCAGCCCAAGCTGGACTTCTCTGAGCTGCTGGATCCCTTTAATACTCCAGCCTTCAACAAGCTGTACAGAGGTAGGAACACCTGCTCTATTGAGCTGACCTGCACAGCCTTCTCTCCTGATCTCCATTAGAGCCATACTGCTTCAGTTCAGCTCACTGAAAACAGGATTTTGAATGGGAATCAATTGTTGGTTCCCAAAAAGATATGCTCACAAGTGTAGTAAGACATAGCTGTGTGTTTCAGTTGTTCCTGTGAGGAAGGTCCATGCTCTGACCATCACCTGGTCCCTGCCTCCTCAGGAGAAACACTACAGGTAAGAAACACAACTATAGATAATACAGCTACTCCAGATAGTACAGCTATTACAAATAGTACAGCTATTACAGCTACTACAGATAATACAGCTATTACAGATAGTACAGCTATTACAAATAGTACAGCTACTACAGCTACTACAGATAATACAGCTACTCCAGATAGTACAGCTATTACAAATAGTACAGCTACTACAGCTACTACAGATAATACAGCTATTACAGATATTACAGATAATACAGCTACTATAAATATTACAGATAATACAGCTACTACAGACAATACAGTTATACTGCTACAGATAATACATATAATATAGCTTCTACAGATCATACAGCTATTACAGATAATACAGCTACTACAGACAATGCAGCTATTACAGATAATACAGCTACTATAAATATTACAGATAATACAGCTATACTGCTACAGATAATACAGCTGCTACAGATAATACAGCTGCTACAGAAAATACAGCTGCTACAGAAAATACAGCTGCTACAGAAAATACAGCTACTACAGAAAATACAGCTGCTACAGATAATACAGCTACTACATATAATACAGCTATGACATAAAATACAGATAATACAGCTATGACAGAAAATACAGATAATACAGCTACTACAGATAATACAGGTATATAATACAGGTACTACATATAATACAGCTATTACACATAATACAGCTGCTACAGATAATACAGCTACCACAGATAATACAGCTATTACAGATAATACAGCTACCACGGATAATACAGCTATTACAGATAATACAGCTGCAACGGATAATACAGGTATATAATACAGGTACTCCAGATAATACAGGTAATACAGATAATACAGCTAATATAATCTCTACATGTCTCTCTCTCGCTACATATAATACAGCTATTACAGATAATACAGCTATTACAGATAATACAGCTACTACATATAATACAGCTATTACAGATAATACAGCTACTACATATAATACAGCTATTACAGATAATACAGCTTTATAACAGAGGAACTACAGGAGAGATACTACAGTTGATGATGCACCTCTCTCTCTGCCTCACTGTTTCTGCCTCTCTCCATCCCCTCATCCTGTTCTCTCTCTACATCTCTCTCTCGCTCACTCTCTCAGGGTGAAGCCTCTCCACTACATCTCTTGGCTGATTGGTCACGAGGGCACAGGCAGCATCCTATCAATTCTCAGGAGGAAGTGAGTCAGAACTACGGCATACAGTACTACATAACCCATAATGCACCACTTTATAGCTATGTTTATGTGGTAACTGTGCTGAGGTGTGTGTGTGTGTAGGTGCTGGGCCATGGCTCTGTTTGGAGGGAACAGTGAAACAGGCTTTGACCAGAACTCTACCTACTCCATCTTCTCCATCTCCATCACACTCACTGACCAAGGATTCCAGAACTTCTACCAGGTTGGTACACAGTCACTGACCAAGGATTCCAGAACTTCTACCAGGTTGGTACACAGTCACTGACCAAGGATTTCAGAACTTCTACCAGGTTGGTACACAGTCACTGACCAAGGATTCCAGAACTTCTACCAGGTTGGTACACACTCACTGACCAAGGATTCCAGAACTTCTACCAGGTTGGTACACAGTCACTGACCAAGGATTTCAGAACTTCTACCAGGTTGGTACACAGTCACTGACCAAGGATTCCAGAACTTCTACCAGGTTGGTACACAGTCACTGACCAAGGATTTCAGAACTTCTACCAGGTTGGTACACAGTCACTGACCAAGGATTCCAGAACTTCTACCAGGTTGGTACACAGTCACTGACCAAGGATTTCAGAACTTCTACCAGGTTGGTACACAGTCACTGACCAAGGATTCCAGAACTTCTACCAGGTTGGTACACAGTCACTGACCAAGGATTCCAGAACTTCTACCAGGTTGGTACACACTCACTGACCAAGGATTTCAGAACTTCTACCAGGTTACACACACACACACACACACACACACACACACACACACACACACACACACACACACACACACACACACACACACACACATTCAAAATCCTATTTTCCCTAACCCTAGTTATAAACCTAACCCCTAAGCCTAAAATTGTATTTTTACAAGTGAGGACTGGCAAAATGTCCTCACTTCTCTGAATTTTAGTTGGCTTACTATTCTAGTGAGCACTTTTGGTACTCACAAGTATAGTAAAACGTACATACACAGACTATTGGTACACAGTACACACATTATCTGTGTTTCTCTTCAGGTGGCTCACCTGGTCTTCCAGTACCTCAAGATGATGCAGAGCCTGGGCCCCCAACACCGGTAGTGTCTCTGTGTGATTAGGGCTTTATTATAGGCATGTGAAATGCAGAATATGTGCTTTATTTATACAGTATATGAGTATCTATCTCTCTATCTCTCACTCTCTCTCTTTCTCTCTCTATGTTTGTAGGATCTATGAGGAGATTCAAAAGATTGAAGCCAATGAGTTTCACTACCAGGAACAGGTAAATACTACTAACATTCTCCTCCTATCTACAAGTACAGGAATGAATTCCAACCAAGCGATGCACCCCTGTGTGTTTCAGACGGACCCTATAGAGTATGTGGAGGATATCTGTGAGAACATGCAGCTGTTTCCTAAAGAACACTTCCTCACCGGAGACCAGCTCATGTTCCAGTATTCACCTGAGGTACGGACTGTGTGTGTGTGTGTTTAGGTGATTGTTGTGGCCCTTTCCTTGCTTACTAAGCTAATCTGTGTGTGTGTGTGTGTGTGTGTGTGTGTGTGTGTGTGTGTGTGTGTGTGTGTGTGTGTGTGTGTGTGTGTGTGTGTGTGTGTGTGTGTGGAGAAGGTGCTTTCTGTATCCTTAAGTGTCCATGCACACAAAGACCTTTGAAATGTTTGAATGATTCTTGAATGTGATTTGTTGATTCAAATAAAGTATTTAGTGTGTGTGTAGGTGATCAGTGCGGCCCTGTCCTTGCTGACTCCAGACAGATCCAACCTGTTGCTGCTCTCTCCAGACCATGAAGGCCACTGTCCCCTCAGGGAGAAATGGTTTGGGACACACTACAGCGTAGAGGGTGATACATACATACATACATACATACATACATACATACATACATACATACATACATGCCTACTACAGTGCCTTCAGAAAGTATTCACACCACTTGTCCTATTCTACATTTTGTTGTGTTACAGCCTGAATTCAAAATGGATTAAATATACATTTTTCTCTCACCCATCTACACACCATACCCCATAATGACAAACTGAAAACATGTTTTTAGAAATGTATTTACAGAAGTATTCACATCCCTGAGTCAATACATGTTAGAAGCACCTTTGGCAGTGATTATAGCTGTGAGTCTTTCTGGGTCACTAAGAGCTTTGTACACTTGGATTGTACAATATTTGCACATGATTCTTTTTAAAATTCTTCAAGCTCTGTCAAGTTGGTTGTTAATCATTGCTAGGACAGCCATTTTCACATCTTGCCATAGATTTTCAAGACGATTTTAAGTCAAAGCTGTAACTAGGCCATTCAGGGACATTCAATATTGTCTTGGTAAACAACTCTAGTGTAGATAAGTGTTTTAGGTTAATGTCCTGTTGAAAGGTGAATTTGTCAGCAGTGTCTGTTGGAAAGCAGACTGAACCAGGTTTTCCTCTAGGATATTGCCGGTGCTTTGCTCTATTCCGTTTCTTTTTATCCTAGTCATGCCGTTGACAAGCATACCAATAACATGTTGCAGCCACCACCATTTTTGAAAATATGAAGAGTGGTACTCAGTGATGTGTTGTGTTGGATTTGGCCCAAACATAACGCTTTCTATTCAGGACATAAAGTTTATTTCTTTGCCACATGTTTTTCAGTTTTACTTTAATGCCTTAATGGAAGCAGGTGCTTTGTAACATTTTTTATTCTGTACAGGCTAGTGTTGTGGAGCAACTACAATGTTGTTGATACATTCTCAGTTTTCTCCTATCACAGCCATTAAACTCTGTAACTGGTTCCCTTCCTCACTGGCAACTGAGTTAGGAAGGACACTTGTGTCTTTGTTGTGACTGGGTGTGTTGATCTTCCAATGGTGCCCTTCTTTGCGAAGCATTGGAAAACCTCCCTGGTCTTTGCGGTTGAATCTGTGCTTGAAATGTACTGCTCGACTGAGGGACCTTACAATTATCTGTGTGTGTGGGGTACAGAGATGAGGTAGTCATTCAAAAATCATGTTAAACACTATTATTCATCACAGAGTGAGTCCATGCAATTTATTTTGTGACTTGTTAAGAAAATGTTTACTCCTGATCGTATTTAGGCTTTTAGGGGCCGAATACGTATTTACTCAAGACATTTAAGCTTTTCATTATTAATTCATTTGTAAAAGATGTTGAAAAACATTATTCCACTTTGACAGTATGGGGTATGGTGTGTAGACCAGTGACACAAAACCTCAATTGAATCCATTTGAAATTCAGGCTGTAACACAACAAGATGTGGAAAAGGTCAAGATGTAGGTATACTTTCTGAAGGCCCTCTATGTGTTTGCATTATTAGAGGACCAGATCATGTCAACATGGTCCCAGTATGTAGAGAGAGAGAGGGTATCCTGATAGTTGTCTCTTTTCTCTGTCCAGATATCCAACAGGAGTGGAGAGAGCGCTGGCACGGAGACTTTGAGCACAACTCTGACCTGCACCTCCCTGTCGAGAACAAGTTCATCGGTTAGTGTGTGTGTGTGTGTGTGTGTGTGTGTGTGTGTGTGTGTGTGTGTGTGTGTCTGTGTGTTTGCGTGTTGTGAACCTTCCTCATATTTTGTTTCTTACTTCCAGCGACTGATTTCAGCCTGAAGCTGTCTGACTGTCCTGATACTGAGCTGCCAGTCAGAGTAACTGCCAACGACCGATGATGCCTCTGGTACAAGAAGGACAACAAGTTCAACATACCCAAAGGTGTGTGTGTGTTAGGACTGTGACGGACAAGGAATTTTGGATGATGGTAATTGGTCATCCAAATGACGCAATCTCCGTAATAAACATTTGAATAGTAATTTTAAAAAATTGAATGGGCGTCCCCATTCAAGTCAATTATGGCATCATGGGTGGACTGGTAATCATTGCGAGTGTAACCATCAATATGTGCCGTGGTTTATTAGTTCAACCAGAGAAGAAGAGGCAAAGCGAGAGGGTTTACTCCGCATAAAATTCTATCCACGAAAATAAGACCAAGAAGTGAGGAACTTTTTGTATGGAGGTTAATGAGAGCGTGTTGAATTTGGTCAACAAAAATATATAATTGCTATATTGCTACGTGAGGCTTATTTGATCAAATATATGTTTCGTAATGGTTAGGTTGTTACGAATGCTCTGATATAAGTGGACGCACGTGGAATTTGGCCAGGTTGGAAAAAAACAAATTATATCAGTTGTGCCTGTTGTTCACCCACACGTATCTGCCCTCTCATTGGCTAGAATGGTCCCACCTGAATGCCTTTCAAATTTGAGGACATATATTTCCATTGTTAGAGCGGTCACTCCACTATCTTGTCAATATAGTTGAAAATCTTTGATTCAACTCAACTGACGTTACAAAAAATGCATTTTATTACAAGAGCCACATCAGTTAACATCATTTGAATTAACATTCTACATGACCATGGAAGCCGTTACATCCCAATACCATGCAGCCATCCCTAGTGTACCCATGAGTTTACCAGTCAAATTGCCAGGGTAAGAAATTCCAAGCATATAGAGCCTATTAAAGGATTATTCTAATTGATAATTCTATGGTTCCAAAAGCCCGTTCTTTTCATGTGTGCTGCCGTTTCCTAGGCAACCGACGACTCGTTTGCTGCAACATCTTGCTTGTTTCCACTAGGAGCAACAAAGTTTCGTTGCGCTGTTTAGAGTACGTGTTACAGCAGAAACGGACTCCACCGCACAAATTCCAGGCCGTCCTCTTCGTACCCCAAAAACAAAAATGATGACGGTTATTTTATTTTCAAAATGGTTTTCATCCGTACGGTAATTGTGCCAGCCCTAGTGTGTGTGTGTGTGTGTGTTTCAAAGTAACTACTTTATAACACAAAAACACACACAATCTGGCGTCAATGTCCACATGTTCTCTTAAAGGAAAACTCCACCCAAAAACTTTTGGTATTTGTTTCATTAATCCATTGTTGATATAGTCCAAAAATCTCAGCACTTTATAACTTGCATCATACTGGCATGAATTTCTGTATTTTGAATGTTATTTATCTTGAAAACATGATTGCTGACATGCAAAACATTTTGGGACTATATCAACAAAGGACTAGTGAAACGAATACCAAAATATTGTTTTTGGGTGGAGTTTTGCCTTAATCTCTATCTGGTACAGCCAGTAGAAAACTGTTCACCCCTCTGAGTCTGGTTCCTCTCTAGGTTTCTTCATAGGTTCCTTCCTTCTAGGGAGTTTTTCCTGGCAACTGTTCTTCTGCTGATGTATAAAGGGCTTTATAAAATACATTTGATTGGTTGAGTTACTACAAAAGTGAACAATTAAAATGGTCAATAACTTTACTTTCATTGATCTGTCGTTTCTACTCTCTCTCCTTTGCTGATCTGTCGTTTCTACTCTCTCTCCTTTGATCTGTCATTTCTACTCTCTCTCCTTTGATCTGTCGTTTCTACTCTCTCTCCTTTGATCTGTCGTTTCTACTCTCTCTCCTTTGATCTGTCGTTTCTACTCTCTCTCCTTTGATCTGTCGTTTCTACTCTCTCTCCTTTGCTGATCTGTCGTTTCTACTCTCTCTCCTTTGATCTGTCGTTTCTACTCTCTCTCCTTTGCTGATCTGTCGTTTCTACTCTCTCTCCTTTGCTGATCTTGACTCTCTCTCCTTTCTGTCGATCTGTCTACTCTCTCTCCTTTGCTTCTACTCTCCTTTGATCTGTCGTTTCTACTCTCTCTCCTTTGATCTGTCGTTTCTACTCTCTCTCCTTTGCTGATCTGTCGTTTCTACTCTCTCTCCTTTGATCTGTCGTTTCTACTCTCTCCTCCTTTGCTTTGATCTGTCGTTTCTACTCTCTCTCCTTTGCTGATCTGTCGTTTCTACTCTCTCTCCTTTGATCTGTCGTTTCTACTCTCTCTCCTTTGATCTGTCGTTTCTACTCTCTCTCCTTTGCTGATCTGTCGTTTCTACTCTCTCTCCTTTGATCTGTCGTTTCTACTCTCTCTCCTTTGATCTGATCTTTGTCGTTTCTACTCTCTCTCCTTTGCTGATCTGTCATTTCTACTCTCTCCGTTGATCTGTCATTTCTACTCTCTCTCCTTTGACTCTCTCCTTTCTGATCTGTCATTTCTACTCTCTCTCCTTTGATCTGTCGTTTCTACTCTCTCTCCGTTGATCTGTCGTTTCTCTCTCCTTTGATCTGATCTGTCTGTTTCTACTCTCTCTCCTTTGATCTGTCATTTCTACTCTCTCTCCGCTGATCTGTCATTTCCTTTGCTGATCTGTCGTTTCTCTCTCTCCATCTTGACTCTCTCTCCTTTCTGTCTGTCATTTCTACTCTCTGATCTCCTCTTGCTGATCTGTCGTTTCTACTCTCTCTCCTTTCTGACTCTCTCTCCTTTGATCTGTCGTTTCTACTCTCTCTCCTTTGATCTGTCGTTTCTACTCTCTCTCCTTTGCTGATCTGTCGTTTCTACTCTCTCTCCTTTGCTGATCTGTCGTTTCTACTCTCTCTCCTTTGCTGATCTGTCGTTTCTACTCTCTCTCCTTTGATCTGTCGTTTCTACTCTCTCTCCTTTGATCTGTCGTTTCTACTCTCTCTCCTTTGATCTGTCGTTTCTACTCTCTCTCCTTTGATCTGTCGTTTCTACTCTCTCTCCTTTGCTGATCTGTCATCTGTTGTTTCTACTCTCTCTCCTTTGCTGATCGTTTCTACTCTCTCTCCTTTGATCTCTCGTTTCTACTCTCTCCTTTCATTTCTACTCTCTCTCCTTTCCATTGATCTGTCGTTTTTCTACTCTCTTCCTTTGATCTGTCGTTTTTCTCTCTCCTTTGATCTCCTTTCCTGATCTGTCATTTCTACTCTCTTTGCTCCGTTGATCTGTCGTTTCTACTCTCTCTCCTTTCTGATCTGTCATTTCTCTCTCCGTTGATCTGTCATTTCTACTCTCTCTCCGTTTCTACTCTCTCTCCTTTTGATCTGTCGTTTCGTTGATCTGTCGTTTCTCTCTCCGTTGATCTGTCGTTTCTACTCTCTCTCCGTTGATCTGTCGTTTCTACTCTCTCTCCTTTGCTGATCTGTCATTTCTACTCTCTCCGTTGATCTGTCGTTTCTACTCTCTCTCCGTTCATCTGTCGTTTCTACTCTCTCTCCTTTGCTGATCTGTCATTTCTACTCTCTCTCCGCTGATCTGTCGTTTCTACTCTCTCCGTTGATCTGTCGTTTCTACTCTCTCCGTTGATCTGTCGTTTCTACTCTCTCGGTTGATCTGTCGTTTCTACTCTCTCGGTTGATCTGACGTTTATACTCTCTCTCCGTTGATCTGTCGTTTCTACTCTCTCTCCTTCAGCGTACATCCGCTTCCATCTCATCTCTCCGGTCATCCAGCAGTCAGCCAGGAAGTAAGTCCAGGGTTTAGTTAGCCATTAGCCAACAATTGATTCACAGGTAGAGATTGTGCCAAAACTGCTAGCCTCTCAAGAATGCAGCCATAGCTAGGAACTGTTTTACACAGTTTTTTAATCCTGTTTCTCTCTGCTTATCTCCCTCTCTCCACTCTCTCTCATCCCCAACCCTCCTTTCCCCCTCTCTCTCTCACTCCCTCCCCTCTCTCCACCTGCCCCTTCCTCTCTCTCTCTCACTCCCTCCCCTCTCTCCACCTGCCACTTCCTCTCTCTCTCTCGCTCTCACCCTGCCCCTCTGCTCTCTCTCCCCCTCCCTAGCCTGGTGTTATTTGACCTGCTAGTGAACATACTGGGTCATAACCTAGCAGAGCCAGCCTACCAGGCTGACGTGGCCCAGCTGGACTACAAGCTGTCAGTAGGAGAACACGGACTGGTTATCAAGGTCAAGGGCTTCAACCACAAACTGCCTGTGAGTTAGACCCAGACACACTGCACCGCGCCACACACACCACACTCACACACGAGGATGATGATGATGATGATGGTGTTCCCTCCTCTGTAGCTCCTGTTCCATCTGATCCTGGACCATCTGGCTGACTTCTCTGCCTGTCAAGATGTCTTCAATATGTTCTCTGAGCAGCTCAAAAAGGCCTATTTCAACATCCTCATACGACCTGAGAAACTGGGCAAGTACGTCACGCGTGTGTGTGTGTGGGTCTGTTTGTTGGTGTGTGTCCCATCTCACCATTGTCTTCTCTCTCCCCCACCAAACACACACTCTCAGGGACGTGCGGTTGTTGGTCCTGGAGCATGGTCGCTGGTCCATGGTAGAGAAGTACCAGGCGCTGGCAGACGGTGGTCTGACTGTAGAACAACTGATGGAGTTCAGCAGAACCTTCAAGACTCAGCTCTATGCAGAGGGACTGGTGCAGGGGAACTTCACTAGCCAGGTGACTGGACCATGAAAACACACACACACACACACACATTACACACCCTTTCCACTAAACCCTCTTGTATGATTTCTGCCGTTTATTAAAGTGGGATCTGTTTTCTCTACAGGAGTCAATCCAGTTCCTGCAGTACGTCACTGAGTAAGTTTATACACAAACACACACACACACACACACACACACACACACACACACACACACACACACACACACACACACACACACACACACACACACACACACACACACACACACACAACTATCTTTGCTGTCCTCTCTCGCTGTCTTCGTCTGTCTGTCAGTAAGCTGCAGTTCTCCAAGCTGCCAGCAGAGGTCCCAGTGTTGTTTAGAGTGGTGGAGCTGCCTCTGAAACAGCACGTCTGTAAGGTCAAAGCACTGAACAAGGAAGACCCCAACTCAGAGGTCACAGTCTACTACCAGGTACACACACACACACTGGTACAATTCATCTGTTCATGACTGATTTACTCGCCTCTGACATTCATTCACTCTCTTCTCTTCCTCTCCCCTTCTCCCCCTCTCTCTCTCCAGTCTGGTCTGAAAACCCTCAGAGAACACACACTGATGGAGCTGCTGGTGGTGAGTACACCAACAATCATTCATCCTTTAATCCCCTAACCCCTCATCCCTTCTTCCTCTGACCTCTGTTGTTGATATTGTTGTGGTTCCAGATGCACATGGAGGAGCCCTGCTTTGACTTCCTCAGGACAAAAGAGACTCTGGGGTCAGTGTCTGTGTTTCACACTTCTCTGTCTCTCTGGTGACTAAATAGACCATGGAACCTCTGGAAAGAGTAGGAGTGTTAACCCCAGTGTCCCAACCTTCCTGAGTGTCCCAACCTTCCTGAGTGTCCCAACCTTCCTGAGTGTCCCAACCTTCCTGAGTGTCCCAACCTTCCCGAGTGTCCCAGTGTCTAAACCTTCTCCAGCTTCCAATTGGCTCAGTCAACTTAAACCCCTCTCTCTCCATCTCTCTCCCTCCGTCTCTCTCCTCCAGGTATCATGTTTATCCAACCTGCAGAGACACATCTGGAGTCCTGGGCTTCTCTGTCACGGTGGAAACACAGGCCACCAAGTTCAAGTGAGATCCTCATACTGACTGTATGAACCAATGCCATTGTGCACTGCAGTGACTTTGATGTGGTCTTCCCGAGGCTAGCAGTACTATCTCTGATGACCTGTAATGCCCCTTGTAGTAATGACAGTGGGCTCTCTCTCTCCATCTCGTCTCTCCATCTCTTCCCTTCTCTCTCCATCTTTCTTTCAGTACTGAGCTGGTAGAGTTGAAGATAGAGGAGTTTCTGTCTTCCTTTGGAGAGAAGTTGAGTGCCCTGACTGAGAGTGCCTTCAACACACAGGTGTGTGTTTCTGACTGACTATATATGTATGAGTGTCCTGGAGTTTACTTGTTAAGCTGGAGATGTGTGTGTACAGGTGACTGCGCTGGTCAAGCTAAAGGAGTGTGAGGACACACACCTGGGAGAGGAGGTGGACAGGAACTGGGCCGAGGTCGCTACACAGCAGTATGTCTTCAACAGGCTTCACAGAGAGGTGAGACACACACTGGACAATTTCAGAATTGTGTAGTTGCTGCAGTGGTTGCTTTCTGTAGTTGCTGCAGACATTTCATGTGCGACTACGTGTGCTTACGTGTTTGTGTGTGTGAGTAGATTGAGGCCCTGAAGCAGATGACCAGAGCAGAGCTGGGATCCTGGTATCTGGAGCACCGCGGACACAACTGCAGGAAACTCAGTGTACATGTAAGTGTGTGTGCATAGGTGAAGCAGTGTAATCAATGTTTAAGAGCTGTGTGCGTGCGTGTGTGTGTGCGCTCTAACATCAACCTCCCTCCCTAGGTGGTGGGTTTTGGGCCGGAGGAGGGCGACCCCCCAGGAGATGACGAGCAGAGTCGTCATGGCAACCGAGAGAGGGATGAGGAAGAGTGCGGCAGTTCGTCCTACGGAGAAGTGTCTAAACTGACCTTCCTCCCCGCCTCGCCCAAGATGGCTGCCGCTACATCCATCATGGACATTCCTTCATTTACCCAGAGCCTTACCCTCTTCCCATACCACAAGATCATCCAATAGACTACCAATATCTATTTTCTCAATATTTCTTTCAAACTCTCTCTCCTTCATTGCCTGACCATAATGTCATCTAATAAACTCAATGAGATACACTATCACTGTCTTTGGGGCTGACTCTCTCTATCACATATGTAACATAGTAGATATTCACAATATATCACAACTTCTTGTTCATTACTATGTCTCATAAGGCTTTAAAACTGCACCTCTGCCTCTCGGGTGGCGCAGTGGTTAAGGGCGCTGTACTGCAGCGCCAGCTGTGCCATCAGAGACTCTGGGTTCGCGCCCAGGCTCTGTCGTAACCGGCCGCGACCGGGATGTCCGTGGGGCGACGCACAATTGGCCTAGCGTCGTCCGGGTTAGGGAGGGCTTGGCCAGTAGGGATGTCCTTGTCTCATCACGCACCAGTGACTCCTGTGGCGGGCTGGACGCGGTGCGCGCTAACCAAGGTTGCCAGGTGCACGGTGTTTCCTCCGACACATTGGTGTGGCTGGGCTGGCTTCCGGGTTGGATGCTCACTGTGTTAAGAAGCAGTGCGGCTTGTGTGTCGGAGGACGCATGACTTTCAACCTTTGTCTCACCCGAGCCCGTACGGGAGTTGTAGCGATGAGACAAGATAGCTACTACAACAATTGGACACTACGAAATTGGGGAGAAAAAGGGGTAAAAAAAAATGCACCTCTATAAGGTACTATGCATGTTTATAAGGCCCTTCACAGCGCATTTAGTAGGGTTACAACACGTTCTATAAATACAGTATGTAGTCTGCATCTAGTGGAGAATGTTTCTGCATAGTGTATAGCTTATGTAGACTTGCTATAAGCGTTCATAACAGCTTATTGGTAGTCAACAACCAGCTCCCTGCAACATTCAGGTAAGGGTCAAACACTGCAGTCACCCTCCTCTCACACAGCACACGCGGAATCAAAGATGGTGTACACGCGGAATCAAAGATGGTGTACACGAGGAATCAAAGATGGTGTACACGCGGAATCAAATATGGTGTACACGTTGAATCAAATATGGTGTACACGCGGAATCAAATATGGTGTACACGCGGAATCAAAGATGGTGTACACGAGGAATCAAAGATGGTGTACGTGCGGAATCAAAGATGGTGTACACGCGGAATCAAATATGGTGTACACGCGGAATCAAATATGGTGTACACGCGGAATCAAATATGGTGTACACACGGAATTTGTACGCGCAGAATCAAAGATGGTGTACACGCGGAATCAAAGATGGTGTACACGCGGAATCAAAGATGGTGTACGCGCGGAATCAAATATGGTGTACACGCGGAATCAAATATGGTGTACACGCGGAATCAAAGATGGTGTACACGCAGAATCAAAGATTGTGTACACGAGGAATCAAATATGGTGTACGCGCGGAATCAAATATGGTGTACATGCGGAATCAAATATGGTGAATCAAATATGGTGTACATGAATCAAAGATGGTGTACACGCGGAATCAAAGATTGTGTACACGGAATCAAATATGGTGTACGCGGAATCAAAGATTGTGTACACGCGGAATCAAAGATGGTGTACACGCGGAATCAAAGATTGTGTACACGCGGAATCAAAGATGGTGTACACGCGGAATCAAAGATGGTGTACACGCGGAATCAAATATGGTGTACACGCGGAATCAAAGATTGTGTACATGAGGAATCAAATATGGTGTACACAGTTCCATTGGATTTTTATTCAGGCAAACAAACTATTTGCAGCATTTAGGGCTTTGGAATGCCACCGGTAAATCAGTTGGTGCTAGTGACTCATAGAGTCAGGTGTGAGTACGCTGGTGTTCCTTTAAGCTTCCTGACTCACTGAACCTCTTCCCACACTGGGAACAGTGATATGGCCTTTCTCCTGTGTGAGTACGTTGGTGCACCTTTAAGTTTACTGACTGACTGAACCTCTTCCCACACTGAGAGCAGTGATATGGCATCTCTCCTGTGTGAATACGCTGGTGTCTCTTTAAATGTCCTGACACACTGAACCTCTTCCCACACTGGGAACAGTGATATGGCCTTTCTCCTGTGTGAGTACATTATTGCACCTTTAAGTCTCCTGATCGATGGAAACTCTTCCCACACTGAGAGTGTCGTGGAAAATCGGTTCAAATATAACGCTTACAAGAACTTGTGAAATCAATAGGCTTTTAATACAACGTATAGCAAGCCGGAGTGGTCCGCGGAACACACCCCGCTTCCCAGAGCCCCGGCTCCTGTATTTATACACATATAGCATATGGGTCCAACCCATATGCAGATAAACATACTTCCCCTAATTCTTCTGCCTACCATTATCTTT
Source organism: Oncorhynchus keta (assembly GCF_023373465.1). Classification (NCBI taxonomy): domain Eukaryota; kingdom Metazoa; phylum Chordata; class Actinopteri; order Salmoniformes; family Salmonidae; genus Oncorhynchus; species Oncorhynchus keta. The sequence goes on from NC_068450.1 coordinate 60,050,478, forward strand.
TTAGTTCAGGCTTCCTGCTTGTTCAAGCCCAATAACGCCCATATCTGCTTTTCGTCAGATTATAATGGTGGCAAGACCCTTGCTTTGTCCTAAAAATAATATACATTCCTCTATTCTATAGGCTTGCTTTGTCCCTGCACTTAGCTTAATGCGTTCTTTTGTATGTGTGTTATCTAGGATCAGCAGACTATGTGTCTCCTCTGTTTTTAGCGTGTCCAGCTATACTAAAAATACTATACATTCCTCTATCTTGTGTGTCCAATTGTCCTAGGCACCCATGTGTCGCCTTCTCTTCATGTGGTCTGTTTTTAATGTTCAGCTGTCCTATACTCTCATGGCCTTACTCTGGCCTCCTGTCCTATACAATAGACAATGCATTGTACCAGAATGGCAAATGCACTCTAAGTGTATCTTTGTCTTGTGTTACAGTATTATGTTCCTCCCTATATGTACATCTTTCTCCCACAAGAGCAGTGATACGGCCTCTCTCCTGTGTGAATACGCTGGTGTGTCTTTAAATTTCCTGACACACTGAACCCCTTCCCACACTGGGAACAGTGATATGGCCTTTCTCCTGTGTGAGTACATTGGTGCACCTTTAAGTATCCTGATCGATGGAAACTCTTCCCACACTGAGAGCAGTGGTGAGGTCTTGGCTTCCCTGTGTCTCTGTGTTTCTGGGTGAGGAGTGTGATTGGGGTGCGATCTGGAGTTGTTGAACACCGCTGAGAGCCACTGGGTGGTGCTTGTGTCTCTGATCTAATCCCTCCACTCCTCAGCAGCCTGACATACTCTTCCCTGTGGCATCTCTTTGTGTGCTTGTAGAGGTAGATCTGAGCCGTGAAGGAGAACGGACAACCAGAGCAGGAAAAGATCTGAGACTGGGACGACTCCATCCCAACTGAAAGGAAAGGAGAGCGAGAGGGAGGGGAGGAGAGAAACGGAAGGGGTATTCAGAGGTCAAAGAGAATAGCAAGCTTGATAGAGAACTGAAGTGATGTTCAGAGAGGTCAAAGAGAATAGCAAGCTTGATAGAGAACTGAAGTGATGTTCATTGAGGTCAAAGAGAATAGCAAGCTGGATATAGAACTGAAGCAAATACTGAAAGAAAAAGAAAGACTAATGACATCATTATATTCCACTTCACTTAAATAGAGAGATGGAAAGAGATGGGGAATTGAACAGGTAGTTCTAGAGCAGTGGTAGTCACTAATATTTCTGGGGGAGACACATTTGTGAAACACACTCACTGGGTGAGCTACCATAACCTACCCAAATCGATTCATATTCATGCTATTTGAAATACTATTAACAAGGACCATGAAGCTATTTGATTCACAATGTTTGGACACTTGGGGGAATCATTATTTCAATAATAGCACAAAATATGTCAAATCAGATAATGCCAAATTTCAGTCTGAAGGAAGCAGTGGTAGAAAGTACGTAAGTAAAAATACTTTAAAGTACTACTTAAGTCGTTTTGGGGGGTATCTGTACTTTACTTTACTACTTATAATGTTGACAACTTTTACTTTTACTTGACTACATTCCTAAAGAAAATAATGTACTTTTTACTTACATTTTCCCTGACACCCAAAAGTACTAAACTCAGCAAAAAAAAGGGAAACGTCCTCTCACTGTCAACTGTGTTTATGTTCAGCAAACTTAACGTGTAAATATTTATATGGACATAACAAGATTCAACAACTGAGACATAAATGGAACAAGTTCCACAGACATGTGACTAACAGAAATGGAATAATGTGTCCCGGAACAAAGGGGGGTCAAAATCTAAAGTAACAGTCAGTATCTGGTGTGGCCACCAGCTGCATTAAGTACTGCAGTCCATCTCGACCTCATGGACTGCACCAGATTTGCCCGTTCTTGCTGTGAGATGTTACCCCACTCTTCCACCAAGGCACCTACAAGTTCCCAGACATTTCTGGGGGGAATGGCCCTAGCCCTCACCCTCCGATCCAACAGGTCCCAGACCTGCTCAATGGGATTGAGATCCGGGCTCTTCGCTGGCCATGGCAGAACACTGACATTCCTGTCTTGCAGGAAATCATGCACAGAATGAGCAGTATGGCTGGTGGCATTGTCATGATGGAGGGTCATGTCAGGATGAGTCTGCAGGAAGTGTACCACATGAGGGAGGAGGATGTCTTCCCTGTAACACACAGCATTGAGATTGCCTGCAATGACAACAAGCTCAGTCTGATGATGCTGTGACACACCGCCCCAGACCATGACAGACCCTCCACCTCCAAATCGATCCCGCTCCAGAGTACAGGGCTCGGTGTAATGCTCATTCCTTTGATAATAAACACAAATCTGACCATCACCCCTTTTGAAACAAAACCGTGACTCGTCAGTGAAGAGCACATTTTGCCAGTCCTGTCGGGTCCAGCGACGGTGGGTTTGTGCCCATAGGCAATGTTGTTGCCGGTGATGTCTGGTGAGGACCTGCCTTACAACAGGGCCTACAAGCCCTCAGTCCAGCCTCTCTCAGCCTATTGCAGACAGTCTGAGCATTCAGTGAGAGATTTTGTGTTCCTGGTGTAACTCGGACAGTTGTTGTTGCCATCCTATACCTGTCCTACAGGTGTGATGTTCGGATGTACCGATCCTGTGCAGGTGTTGTTACACGTGGTCTGCCACTGCGAGGATGATCAGCTGTCCGTCCTATCTCCCTGTAGTGCTGTCTTAGGCTTCTCACAGTACGGACATTGCAATTTATTGCCCTGGCCACATCTGCAGTCCTCATGCCTCCTTGCAGCATGCCTAAGCCACGTTCACGCAGATGAGCCGGGACCCTGGGCATCTTTCTTTTTTCATTTTTCCAGAGTCAGTAGAAAGGCCTCTTTAGTGTCCTAAGTTTTCATAACTGTGACCTTAATTGCCTACTGTCTGTAAGTTGTTAGTGTCTTAACGACCGGTCCACAGATGCATGTTCATTAATTGTTTATCGTTCGTTGAACAAGCATGGGAAACAGTGTGAAAACCCTTTAACAATGTAGAAAGATTGGAATTTTAACAATTATCTTTGAAAGACGGGGTCCTGAATTAAGGGACGTTTCTTTTTTTGCTGAGTTTAGTTAGATTTTGAATGCTTAGCAGGACACGAAAATGGTCTAATTCGCACACTTATTTAGAGAACATCCCTGGTCATCCTTAATGCCTCTGATTTGGCAGACTCACTAAACACAAATGCTTAGTTTGCAAATTATGTCTGAGTGTTGAAGTGTGCTCCTGGCTATCCGTAAATTTAAAAAACAAGAAAATCATGCCGTCTGGTTAGCTTAATATAAGGAATTTTAAATGATTTATACTTGACCTTTTACTTTTGATACTTAAGTATATTTTAGCAATTACATTTACTGTTGATACTTTAAGTACATTTTAAACCAAATACTTTTAGACTTTTACTCAAGTAGTATTTTACTAGGTGACTTTCACTTTCACTTGAGCCATTTCCAACTAAGGTATCTTTACTTTTACTCAAGTATAACAATTGGGTACTTTTTCTACAGCTGGAAGGAAGTATGTTTTGGGGTGATTGAAATGCATCAAAGTTATTGGAAAGTTCAGGAAAACATTAGGGTTGATCATTAAGCAATCTGTGTGTATGGTCTACCGTGGAGAACCCATTTATTTCCACTAGTCATTCTGTGCAGATACATTCACATCACTCCGCCTTCTAACAAGGCCTGCACAGCCTGTGTGTGCCATAGATGGAAACAGACGGACTGTATGAAGGAGAACTCACAGACAAGGAGCTGGCCATGGCCAAACTTACCCTTGTAAAACTGACTATCCTATCGATCCTCGACTTCGGCGATTTCATCTACAAAATAGCTTCCAACACTACTCAGCAAACTGTCACAGTGCCATCCGTTTTGTTACCAAATCACCTTATACCACCCACCACTGCGACCTGTATGCTCTAGTCTGCTGGCCCTCGCTACATATTCGTCGCCAGACCCACTGGCTCCAGGTCATCTATAAGTCTATGCTAGGTAAAGCTCCGCCTTATCTCAGTTCACTGGTCACGATAACAACACCCACCCGTAGCACACGTTCCCGCAGGTATATCTGATCATCCCCAAAGCCAACACCTCATTTGGCCACCTTTCCTTCCAGTTCTCTGCTGCCAGTTACTGGAACGAATTGCAAAAATCTCTGAAGTTGGAGACTTTTATCTCCCTCACCAACTTTAAACATCTGCTATCTGAGCAGCTAACTGATCGCCGCAGCCGTTACATAGTCCATCTGTAAATAGCCCACCCAATCTACCTATCTCATCCCCATACTGTTTATATTTTATTTACTTTTCTGCTCTTTTGCACACCAGTATCTCTACCTGCACATGTTCATCTGATCATTTATCACTCCAGTGTTAATCTGATCAATTGTAATTATTCGCTCCTATGGCCTATTTATTGCCTACCTCCTCATGCCTTTTGCACACACTGTATATAGACTTTATTTTTTCTACTGTGTCATTGACTTGTTTGTGTTATTGGCTTGTTTATTGTTTACTCCATGTGTAACTCTGTGTTGTTGTCTGTGTCACACTGCTTTGCTTTATCTTGGCCAGGTCACAGTTGCAAATGAGAACTTATTCTCAACTAGCCTACCTGGTTAAATAAAGGTGAAATAAAAGAAATAAAAGAAATATGGGTCCTGAGATCCTCAAAAGGTTCTACAGCTGCAACATCGAGAGCACTGGTCGCATCACTGCCTGGTACAGCAATTGCTCAGCCTCTGACCGCAAGGCACTACAGAGGGTAGTGAGTACGGCCCAGTACATCACTGGGGCTAAGCTGCCTTCCATCCAGGACCTCTACACCAGACGGTGTCAGAGGAAGGCCCTAAAAATTGTCAAAGACCCCAGCCACCCCAGTCACAGACTGTTCTCTCTACTACAGCATGGCAAGCGGTACCAGAGTGCCAAGTGTAAGGCAAAAAGGCTTCTCAACAGTTTTTACCCCCAAGCCACAAGACTCCTGAACAGGTAACAGGTAAATGGCTACCCAGGCTATTCTTTTCTGCTGCTGCTACTCTCTGTTTATCATATATGCATAGTCACTTTAACTGTACATTCATGTACATACTATCTCAATTGGGCCGACCAACCAGTGCTCCCGCACATTGGCTAACCGGGCTATCTGCATTGTGTCCCGCCACCCCCTCTTTTACACTACTGCTACTCTCTGTTCATCATATATGCATAGTCACTTTAACCATATCTACATGCACATACTACCTCAATCAGCCTGACTAACCGGTGTCTGTATGTAGCCTCGCTACTTCTATAGCCTCACTATTGTATGTAGCCTGTCTTTTTACTGATGTTTTATTTATTTACTTACCTATTGTTCACCTAATACCTTTTTTTCACTATTGGTTAGAGCCTGTAAGGAAGCATTTCACTGTAAGGTCTACACCTGTTGTATTCAGCGCACGTGACAAATAAACTTTAATTTGATATGCTAGCCAGCAGATAAAACAAGACATGAGGGGCAATTGAACCAAATATCACAAAATTACTGCATCTATAAAGACCGCAAAAACAGGTTCATGAAGGTACACTGTATTTAGATGGAGACTCACAGAAGTAACTATCGTCTCTCAGCTCCTCTTCCTCAGTAGAGCTGACTCTGGCTCTGCTGCGAAGGTTCACACCTCGAGTGAATCTCTTCACCTCTGACATCTGCTGTCTTCATCTGCTCTGACACACACACACTTTGTCCTATAACGACGAGGAGAGGAAATCGTTACACAGAGTAGCAACAGCGTTGTGGCTTACACCTGAGTAGAGATGTTATTACTCAGAGACATGTACTACTACTGATTACTAAATACTTGCGAGGATATCTTCATGGAATTAGTCAACATTAATAAAATATCCTCTCTCCTTCGCTCTCTCCCTCCTCACTCACCCTGTGAGAGCTGCTGGGTGTGCTCTATCCTTCACTCCCGCTCTCCTCCTCTCCCCCAATGCCCTCCCCCCATCTCTCCTTTGTTCTCGTCCTCTACTCCACTCTTCCACTCTGATTCCATCTCTCCTCCACTCTCTCTCTTCTTTTCTCCATCTCTCTCTTTGTTCATCGGCTCCTGTTTCTCCTCTTCTCCCTCTCTTTCCTTCTCTTTCTTTGTCTTCCTCTCAGTCTCGTCCCTACTCTCTCTCTCCTTCTCTCTCTCCAGTCAGCTCATCCAAGTGAGGTTGTCTTGAAGGTTCTCTTCCCATTTTGTGACTGTCTCAGTCAGTCCACATCCAGGTGAAAATACGTGTCACCACTGGTCCTCTGCTCAGCTGTGGTCTGGCTGGGGTCGAGGGGTCAGACCTTGTGGTTTCCTGTGTAGCAGTGGGCGTGGTTGAGGCTGGGGTCACTTCTGAGCTAGTCAAGGTTTTTAGGTGTGGCTGTGGTGTTAGAACGTTTGGGGATGAGGTTAAGGTCTGTGTCTCAGTAGGAGTTAAGGTCTCTGTGATGAGGGTTTTGGTTCAGGCTGAGATAGTAGGTGAGATATAGGACGAAGGTGTTCTGGAGTGAGAGGGTTTAGAAGAGGTTTCTGTTGAAGGTGTTCTGGAGTGAGAGGGTTTAGAAGAGATTTCTGTTGAAGGTGTTCTGGACTGAGAGGGTTTTTGAAGGTGTTCTGGACTGGGGGGGTTTAGAAGTGGTTTCTGTTGAAGGTGTTCTGGACTGAGGGGGTTTAGAAGTGGTTTCTGTTGAAGGTGTTCTGGACTGAGGGGGTTTAGAAGTGGAGGCTGTAGAAGGTCTTCTGGACTTAGGGGGTTTAGAAGTGGTTTCTGTTGAAGGTGTTCTGGACTGAGGGGGTTTAGAAGTTGAGGCTGTAGAAGGTGTTCTGGACTGAGGGGGTTTAGAAGTGGAGGCTGTAGAAGGTGTTCTGGACTGAGGGGGTTTTGATGTGGAGGCTGTAGAAGGTGTTCTGGACAGATGGGGTTTAGATGTGGAGGCTGTAGAAGGTGTTCTGGACTGAAGGGGTTTAGAAGTGGAGGCTGTAGAAGGTGTTCTGGACTGAAGGGGTTTAGAGGTGGAGGCTGTAGAAGGTGTCCTGGACTGAGGGGGGTTAGATGTGGAGGCTGTAGAAGGTGTTCTGGACTGAGGGGGTTTAGATGTGGAGACTGTAGAAGGTGTTCTGGACTGAGGGGGGTTAGATGTGGAGGCTGTAGAAGGTGTTCTGGACTGAGGGGGTTTAGATGTGGAGGCTGCAGAAGGTGTTCTGGACTGAGGGGGGTTAGATGTGGAGGCTGTAGAAGGTGTTCTGGACTGATGGGGTTTAGATGTGGAGGCTGTAGAAGATGTTCTGGACTGAGGGGGGTTAGATGTGGAGGCTGTAGAAGGTGTTCTGGACTTAGGGGGTTTAGAAGTGGAGGCTGTAGAAGGTGTTCTGGACTGAGGGGGTTTAGATGTGGAGGCTGTAGAAGGTGTTCTGGACTGAGGGGGTTTAGAAGTGGAAGCTGTAGAAGGTGTTCTGGACTGAGGGGGTTTAGATGTGGAGGCTGTAGAAGGTGTTCTGGACTGATGGGGTTTAGATGTGGAGGCTGTAGAAGGTGTTCTGGACTGAGGGGGTTTAGATGTGGAGGCTGTAGAAGGTGTTCTGGACTGAGGGGGTTTAGAAGTGGAGGCTGTAGAAGGTGTTCTGGACTGAGGGGGTTTAGATGTGGAGGCTGTAGAAGGTGTTCTGGACTGATGGGGTTTAGATGTGGAGGCGGTTGAAGGTGTTCTGGACTGAGGGGGTTTAGATGTGGAGGCTGTAGAAGGTGTCCTGGACTGAGGGGGTTTAGATGTGGAGGCTGTAGAAGGTGTTCTGGACTGAGGGGGTTTAGATGTGGAGACTGTAGAAGGTGTTCTGGACTGAGGGGGTTTAGATGTGGAGGCTGTAGAAGGTGTCCTGGACTGATGGGGTTTAGATGTGGAGGCTGTAGAAGGTGTTCTGGACTGAGGGGGTTTAGATGTGGAGGCTGTAGAAGGTGTCCTGGACTGAGGGGGGTTAGATGTGGAGGCTGTAGAAGGTGTTCTGGACTGAGGGGGTTTAGATGTGGAGACTGTAGAAGGTGTTCTGGACTGAGGGGGGTTAGATGTGGAGGCTGTAGAAGGTGTTCTGGACTGAGGGGGTTTAGATGTGGAGGCTGCAGAAGGTGTTCTGGACTGAGGGGGGTTAGATGTGGAGGCTGTAGAATGTGTTCTGGACTGATGGGGTTTAGATGTGGAGGCTGTAGAAGATGTTCTGGACTGAGGGGGGTTAGATGTGGAGGCTGTAGAAGGTGTTCTGGACTTAGGGGGTTTAGAAGTGGAGGCTGTAGAAGGTGTCCTGGACTGAGGGGGTTTAGATGTGGAGGCTGTAGAAGGTGTTCTGGACTGAGGGGGTTTAGATGTGGAGGCGGTAGGTGTTCTGGACTGAGGGGGTTTAGATGTGGAGACTGTAGAAGGTGTTCTGGACTGAGGGGGTTTAGATGTGGAGGCTGTAGAAGGTGTCCTGGACTGAGGGGGTTTAGATGTGGAGGCTGTAGAAGGTGTTCTGGACTGAGGGGGTTTAGATGTGGAGGCGGTAGGTGTTCTGGACTGAGGGGGTTTAGAAGTTGTTCTGGAATTTTTCTCCCTTCTCCTTTGAGTTTTTTACCCTGGTGTTGTCTCCAGGTGAGGGGTCCATTCTTCCTCTTCCTCCACTGTGTCACTAGGTCCTTGTGGGGGCGATCTGGGCTCTCTCTCCCTCCCTTCCCGGCCACGCCCCATAAACACAGGGACCAGCGGCTGCAGACCTGGGGTGTATTCAGAGAGGTAGCACAATCCAAACTTTCCACATAGAAATATAACAAATAGAGAGGTCACGATTCCCTGATCAACCTGACAGACAATTACATCTGTTCTACATAACACATTTCTATCTCAAATCAAATCAAATCAAATTTATTTATATAGCCTTCGACATTACAGAAACCCAGCCTAAAACCCCAAAACAGCAAACAATGCAGGTGTAAAAGCACGGTGGCAGTTAGGAAGAAACCTAGAGAGGAACCGGGCATGTGGGGGTGGCAGCCGGGTAGAGATTATAACAGAACATGACCCTGAATGGGGACAGCAAGGAGCCATCATGTCAACCTGACAGACAATTACATCTAGTCCTGGGACATGGTCCTAGGGCCCAGGCCAGTTCTGGGGACAGCAAGGAGTCACATAACACATTTCAGATATAACAAATCTGAGGCTAATGTCCTGAAACAGGCCCCTGAGGAACAACAGAGAGCATTAGCCTTCATCACAATAGTCATGGCCTCATAGAGATATATAGTACCTATAACCAGCATGGCCAAGTGGTTCCTCTTCATGTTTCTGTAGCACTTTTTCTCCCATTCGGCCAAATGGGTCCATTTGCTCTGGGAAAAATACACCTTCATCTCCTCACAGTCATCCTAAGAGTTAGCACAAGACAGGTGTGCACACAGACACAAAGAGCATCGGCCTAATTAACTTAATAAGCACCAAGACATCTGAGCACCAAGACATCTGAAAACAAATTGACGTTGGTGCTACATGTTAAAGTTAGGCCTACTGTTGTCCATGTCATCGCTAGAACTCACCTCTCCACTGGTGTAGCGCGTGTTCGCCTTTCTGTCCTCCGCTGCCTAATAAAGTCCAAACAAACGCAAGTTGAAGCTGGTATTTTACCCGTTGCACTGAATTCCTAAAATCACGTAAAACAAAAAGCATAGATAGGCCTACTACTGTTGGTCTACCTCCCCAGCCCAGGCAAGCATTTGGGATGTTTTTCTCCCCAACGTTCTGAGAGATATAGCCCACATTTCTGTGGATAAGGCCTAGGACTAGAAAACTCGTGCACGCAGTGAGACATTTCCAATGGAAAGTTATCGTTGACTGTCTTTCTAACACTGTAATAACATGCGTTTTCTAATATGTTTGGGTGGTGGGTGCCAAGGGATGATCCAACAGACGTTTTCTTAATATTTACTTTTCTTGCCAATACAATTGAGCCCTGCAGGTCAGTGACGTAAGCCTAGATGATGATTTAACGTTTTCATAACGGGTTCTAACCCCCATCCTCTGGTGTAGGATATATGTGGTTGTCCCTGGAAGCTGATCTGAGGCCAGTTTGAAGTTAGAATGAGCGGTTTAAAGTTAAAATGAGAGGTTTGGTAATCTGATCCTACATCAGCAGAATCCACCCAGGGCGCTGTTAGATACCCATACAGTAACACATCGCATATCGCAGGCTGTTGCGTTTCCTCGGAGGGAGTAGCACTACGCGTAACAGTAGCCATTCTCCCCAACCTCCCAGGGGTGTGATGGATAAAGCCTCGCCGACCACAGACAATCTCTGCCCGTATCGATGTCTCTGTGTCCCTACCGACACCATCTGGGACATGCCATGAGAAATCATCTGGGTTATTTCTCACGCCGTCTCAATACAGGTGAAAGTGTGGAAACAAGGGATAACGAAAAAGTAGGCTAACACGAGAGTTCGGTTATAGCGCGAATTGACTGCAAGCTGCTGGGTCGAACAGGGCAAAGGACTTGTGCTGTCGAAGTAAAGCATCCGGCAACGGTGAAATACAGTAGGCTAGTTAGTGCACCATTGACAATCACACCGAAAGTGTTTTAGTGAATATCCCAATCACAAATTTGTGAAATACCAGGATACGGGTTTATCTGGCAGGTACGTTTAAAAAAAAATATATATACAATAATTGGTCCTGTGTTTCCCGCGGTGTGTGATTACATTAACTATCACTATTACTAGTAGTTATTAACGCATTTCCTATCATGTCACTGTAGCCGCTGTTATGTTTAAGAATACCCTGGCATCACTGACCCAACTGTCTCAGTTATGTTCTTAGATGAGTGCCAGTAGTGTTATCAGTTTAATGGTAGTGTAGGTCTAGATCCAGGACACTATCACATCTGCATAACGGCATGGTTTGTGGGGTACAATTCATGTGATAGGAAGGGAAGAACGCACAGAAACACTGTTTTGAACGCGTCCTTAATTCAAAGGCAAAGTTGCAAGACTGTTGAAGACCAGTAGTGTTCCAGTATGTCTGTGCTCATGTCTCAACCGTTCTGACAATGTTTACATTGACCTGTGCTGTGCTGATGATGTCATGTCTCTCTTCCCAGGGGACTCTGAGGTGGCGTCCACTCCTGACCTACAGGATGCCATCCTCCTGGTGCTGATTTACACAGGTGAGATCTGTGTGTGTGTGTGTGTGTGTGTGTGTGTGTGTGTGTGTGTGTGTGTGTGTGTGTGTGTGTGTGTGTGTGTGTGTGTGTGTGTGTGTGTGTGTGTGTGTGTGTGTGTCCATGTGTGTAATGTTGAAAACAGTTCAAAAGCAGTGTACATACAGTATTTCCAGTGACTTTCAGGTCGAGGTTGCAAAAGCAAAAGTCATGAATAGATACCCAGTGTTGAATAGATACCCAGTGTTGAATAGATACTCAGTGTTGAATGGATTCCCAGTGTTGAATAGATACCCAGTGTTGAATAGATACTCAGTGTTGAATGGATTCCCAGTGTTGAATAGATACTCAGTGTTGAATGGATTCCCAGTGTTGAATAGATACCCAGTGTTGAATGGATACCCAGTGTTGAATAGATACCCAGTGTTGAATAGATACCCAGTGTTGAATAGATACCCAGTGTTGAATAGATACTCAGTGTTGAATGGATTCCCAGTGTTGAATAGATACTCAGTGTTGAATGGATTCCCAGTGTTGAATAGATACCCAGTGTTGAATGGATACCCAGTGTTGAATAGATACCCAGTGTTGAATAGATACCCAGTGTTGAATAGATACCCAGTGTTGAATGGATTCCCAGTGTTGAATAGATACCCAGTGTTGAATAGATACCCAGTGTTGAATAGATACCCAGTGTTGAATGGATACCCAGTGTTGAATAGATACCCAGTGTTGAATAGATACCCAGTGTTGAATAGATACCCAGTGTTGAATAGATACCCAGTGTTGAATAGATACCCAGTGTTGAATAGATACCCAGTGTTGAATGGATTCCCAGTGTTGAATAGATACCCAGTGTTGAATAGATACTCAGTGTTGAATAGATACTCAGTGTTGAATGGATTCCCAGTGTTGAATAGATACCCAGTGTTGAATAGATACCCAGTGTTGAATAGATACCCAGTGTTGAATAGATACCCAGTGTTGAATGGATTCCCAGTGTTGAATAGATACCCAGTGTTGAATAGATACCCAGTGTTGAATAGATACCCAGTGTTGAATAGATACCCAGTGTTGAATAGATACCCAGTGTTGAATGGATTCCCAGTGTTGAATAGATACCCAGTGTTGAATGGATTCCCAGTGTTGAATAGATACCCAGTGTTGAATAGATACCCAGTGTTGAATAGATACCCAGTGTTGAATAGATACCCAGTGTTGAATAGATACCCAGTGTTGAATAGATACCCAGTGTTGAATGGATTCCCAGTGTTGAATAGATACCCAGTGTTGAATAGATACCCAGTGTTGAATAGATACCCAGTGTTGAATAGATACCCAGTGTTGAATAGATACCCAGTGTTGAATGGATTCCCAGTGTTGAATAGATACCCAGTGTTGAATAGATACCCAGTGTTGAATGGATACCCAGTGTTGAATAGATACCCAGTGTTGAATGGATTCCCAGTGTTGAATAGATACCCAGTGTTGAATAGATACCCAGTGTTGAATGGATACCCAGTGTTGAATAGATACCCAGTGTTGAATGGATTCCCAGTGTTGAATGGATTCCCAGTGTTGAATAGATACCCAGTGTTGAATAGATACCCAGTGTTGAATGGATACCCAGTGTTGAATAGATACCCAGTGTTGAATGGATACCCAGTGTTGAATAGATACCCAGTGTTGAATGGATTCCCAGTGTTGAATAGATACCCAGTGTTGAATGGATACCCAGTGTTGAATAGATACCCAGTGTTGAATGGATACCCAGTGTTGAATAGATACCCAGTGTTGAATGGATTCCCAGTGTTGAATAGATACCCAGTGTTGAATAGATACCCAGTGTTGAATGGATACCCAGTGTTGAATGGATACCCAGTGTTGAATAGATACCCAGTGTTGAATAGATACCCAGTGTTGAATGGATACCCAGTGTTGAATGGATACCCAGTGTTGAATGGATACCCAGTGTTGAATAGATACCCAGTGTTGAATAGATACCCAGTGTTGAATAGATACCCAGTGTTGAATGGATTCCCAGTGTTGAATAGATACCCAGTGTTGAATAGATACCCAGTGTTGAATGGATACCCAGTGTTGAATAGATACCCAGTGTTGAATGGATACCCAGTGTTGAATGGATACCCAGTGTTGAATAGATACCCAGTGTTGAATGGATACCCAGTGTTGAATGGATACCCAGTGTTGAATAGATACCCAGTGTTGAATAGATACCCAGTGTTGAATGGATATCCAGTGTTGAATAGATACCCAGTGTTGAATAGATACCCAGTGTTGAATAGATACCCAGTGTTGAATAGATACCCAGTGTTGAATGGATACCCAGTGTTGAATAGATACCCAGTGTTGAATGGATTCCCAGTGTTGAATAGATACCCAGTGTTGAATAGATACCCAGTGTTGAATAGATACCCAGTGTTGAATGGATACCCAGTGTTGAATGGATACCCAGTGTTGAATAGATACCCAGTGTTGAATGGATACCCAGTGTTGAATAGATACCCAGTGTTGAATAGATGCCCAGTGTTGAATAGATACCCAGTGTTGAATAGATACCCAGTGTTGAATGGATACCCAGTGTTGAATGGATACCCAGTGTTGAATGGATACCCAGTGTTGAATAGATACCCAGTGTTGAATAGATACCCAGTGTTGAATAGATACCCAGTGTTGAATAGATACCCAGTGTTGAATGGATTCCCAGTGTTGAATGGATTCCCAGTGTTGAATAGATACCCAGTGTTGAATAGATACCCAGTGTTGAATAGATACCCAGTGTTGAATAGATACCCAGTGTTGAATGGATACCCAGTGTTGAATAGATACCCAGTGTTGAATGGATACCCAGTGTTGAATGGATACCCAGTGTTGAATAGATACCCAGTGTTGAATAGATACCCAGTGTTGAATAGATACCCAGTGTTGAATAGATACCCAGTGTTGAATGGATACCCAGTGTTGAATAGATACCCAGTGTTGAATAGATACCCAGTGTTGAATAGATACCCAGTGTTGAATAGATACCCAGTGTTGAATAGATACCCAGTGTTGAATAGATACCCAGTGTTGAATAGATACCCAGTGTTGAATAGATATCCAGTGTTGAATAGATACCCAGTGTTGAATAGATACCCAGTGTTGAATAGATAGACTTCTGTTTAGTGCAACTTGTCAACCCAAAGATCAGGTAGACAGCATAAACAGTAGAACACTATGAATCTGCAACGGATGTTTTTGGATTATGACAAGGTAAGAAAGCTGTACTGAGCTAGTTCAGGTATTTCTCAGTTGTATTCGTATCACTAAATTGTTGCATATAGCACCTTTAACGCAATAAAGTATAAACTCCAAACACTGGGACATATAGTTATAGTCTATTGGCAGCCACAGAAGACCAGGTGTGACTGAATTCCCTGTAGACTTTTCTCTCTCCTCTCCTCCTCTTCTGTCATTGTTCATTTCTGCAAGTGGTGCGTCTGTCCTAGACACACATACTGACACACACGCTCACACAGAGATTAGGAATGAGTGTGTATCTCTACTACATGAGAGAAGAGTGCTTTTCAGAAGAGGAGAGAAGAGAGGGGGAGAGGAGAGAGGGAGAGTCTCGCCTTGACTACCTGGCTAAATTGTCCCCTGATGGAAAAATATTGTTGCAGGAATGATTTTTGAATAATTGAACGTCCAGGGCTTTAAAATTGCAGGCTCACTGAGATTTATTCCTGTGAAAAGTTAGAAGCCACAGACACACACACACACACAACACAACGAAATATTAATATAATTATATTATATTTAAAAGAAGATATATTGAGGATCTACTACGATATTATCCTCTCCTCTCCTCTTTTCACTTCTCCTCTCTTCTTCTCTCCTCTTTTCTCCTCTCCTCTCCGCTCCTCTCCTCTCCTCTTTTCACCTCTCTTCTTCTCTCCTCTTTTCATCTCTCTTCTTTTCACCTCACCTCTCTGCTCTTTTCTCCTCTCCTCTTTTCACCTCTCCTCTCTTCTTTTCACCTCTCCTCTCCTCTTTTCTCCTTTACTTTCCTCTCCTCTTTTCTCATCTCCTCTTTTCACCTCACCTCCCTTCTCCTCTCCTCTCCTTTTTTCTCCTCTTTCACCTCACCTCTCCTCTCCTCTTTTCTCCTCTTTTCTCCTCTCCCCTTTTCTCCTCTTCTCTTTTCACCTCACATCTTCTCTCCTCTTTTCTCCTCTCCTCTTTTCACCTCTCTCCTCTCCTCTTTTCACCTCTCCTCTCCTCTTTTCTCCTCTCCTCTTTTCTCCTCTCCTCTTTTCTCCTCTCCTCTCCTCTCCTCTCCTCTCCTCTCCTCTCCTCTCCTCTCCTCTCCTTGCCTCTCCTCGCCTCTCCTGAATTCCATGTAGACTATTTTACGTAGGTAATATAGTGATCCTGTTTTTCTCCTCTCCTCCATTGTCTCTCTTTCCTCCTGGTTATTAGTTAATGGAGTTTTTTGCAGATCCCTCCTGGGACCACAGGTTCCTTTTAGGTCATACGGTACAGGAGTGTGTGTGCGTGTGTGTGTGTGTGTGTGTGTGTGTGTGTGTGTGTGTGTGTGTGTGTGTGTGTGTGTGTGTGTGTGTGTGTGTGTGTGTGTGTGTGTGTGTGTGTGTGTGTGTGTGTGTGTGTGTGTGTGTGTGTGTCCACAGTCAAATCCCACAGCACTTTCTGACACAGTGTGTGCTGTGACGGTCAGAAAAGGTAGAGGGGTGAGTCTTCAAACCTATATTTTATTCCAGGCTTAACTCTCTCCCTTTCCTCCCTCTGTCTCTCTCGCCATTGTAATCAGACCCTGTTGTGTGATGAACTGCTTGGACATGGTCCACAGAGAGAGAAGGAGGTGAGGAGAAGAGAGGTGGAGGGTTGGGAGAAGGAGAGAGAGAGGGGGAGAGAGCCACGCAGAGAGAAACAGAGAAAAAGAGAGAGAAAGAGAGATGGAGATTTCACATTGCTTTTAACGGCATTAACCTGCCCATGTTGTATATAATTTAGAGCAGTGGTGACATAGAGGAGGAGCTGTCTGATGGACACAGATGCACGCACACAGAATTGTAGAATGCCCCTTCTCTTTCTGTCTCTGTCTCTCTTTCTCTGTCTCCCTGTCTCTGTCTCTCATTCTCTGTCTCCCTGTCTCTGTCTCTCTTTCTCTGTCTCCCTGTCTCTGTCTCTCTCTGTCTTTCTCTGTCTCCCTGTCTCTGTCTCTCTGTCTCTCTGCCTCTCTCTCTCTCTCTCTCTCTCTCTCCCTCTCTCTCAATTCAATTCAATTCAATTGACTTTATTGACATGGCAAGTTCATTATTACTTACATTGTCAAAGTATACATATCTAAAAAATAAAAATAAAATAAAAATGTATATTTATATATAAAATATATATATATTTATATGTAAATAAATGGTGGGACCAACAGCAATAATAGTAGTAGTAGTGGACATGGGATTACCATTAACAACAACTACAACAACAAGATTAATGAGAATAACAATACATTAAAGCAATGGTAGTAGACCAGTGTCAACATGACTGAGAAGACACATGACGTGGTATGAAAGACAAAACAAAAGAAGATGGGAAATATAATCGACATTACTTTGCACTTTTCACTGGCTGTCCCTCAGGTTGTGGCAGGATGACACATATTTGGTTGCCAAAACTACACATTTTGACTTTTCACCCAATAAATATTTGATTTTTTCTTCATCTTTTATAGTTTCAAATTCTTTGTATTGAATTATCATTTTAACTTTCTCTCTCTCTCTCCTGCTGATAGGAAACTGATGTAGATATCATGGATGAAGAGATCCATGTTTTATCTTCTAACTCATCTTTCTGTAGGAGATCCAACCAGAAGAGGTTTTGAGGCCGCCACCCCCAAGACCTCGCAGGACCCCGCCCCCTTCTCTACCTCCTTCCCCTCTCCACCTCTACCTGTCTCCTGATGTGAGTTCTGGGCCTGTATCCACAAAAAACGCATCTCGGAGGAGTGCTGACCTAGGATCAGTTTAGCCTTTTATTTCATGATGAATAAGTTTGTATGGACAGATTCTAGATCAGCTATCCTATCCTGAGGCACATGGTAGATAGACACAGGCCCTGGCCTTAGTTCATTTAGATCATAGTTTTTTCCCAACCAAACTAATTTAGATCCTTTGATTGTCTTTGTTCTTGCAGGTATAGAACCCATTGCTGAACGTAAGTATTTCACTCCTTGAATGTCCTGGCAAGTTGTAGTTAAGAACATAGAGTATAACTAACTACTGTAGTTCCCCCCCCACTTCTCTCTCTCTCTCTCTCTCTCTCTCTCTCTCTCTCTCTCTCTCTCTCTCTCTCTCTCTCTCTCTCTCTCTCTCTCTCTCTCTCTCTCTCTCTCTCTCTCTCTCCAGGGTTTGATGGAGAGTTCTAACCAGTTTAATGTCAGCAGGAACAGTTGTAATAAGTGGAGGACTTCTCGCCACAGTCATCCTGCTCTGCATTGTAGCAGTGCTGTGCTACTGCAGGCTCCAGGTAACCTGTGTGTGTGTGTCCATGTGACTGTGTGTATGTTTGTGTGTGCGTGTGCCCGTGTGTGTGTTTTATCTGCACAGTCTTTCATGAACAATAACTGATTCCAACAAAACCTCCCCCCTTCACTAATTCCAGTACTACTGCTGTAAGAAAAATGAGTCGGAGGTGGACTTGGCTTCCGTGGCTGGAAGAGGTGATGGAAGAGATGGAGAAGGGGATGCTCAAGGGGAGGTTCAGGCTCACTTTGCCTGCAAATCGTGCAGCGCCTCTGGGATGGACAGCCTGGCTGTCACCCCTCTCTGCTTGGAGCCCCTGGAGGTTAGAGTACAGCACTAACACAAAACCCTAGAACTGAACCTAGAGCTACAGTAGGCAGTTGATTCATACATAGAATTTGAAGGACTCTATTCTATTTCAATCATTCTATTTCTATGGTGATTGTGTGTGTTCCAGGTGGGCCCTCCCCCCATCTACTGCCCCACCTGCTCCCCCTTCTGGCTACGCCCAGAACTTAGTGACGAGCTGCACAACGGAACCGAGCGGCTGGGATTCCATACGTATCACTATGACAACCCCGGACTGTGTCAATCACTGCCCCCGTCAGACACGCAGCAGGCGCCCTTCTTTTTGACCCAGCCCGGCCAATCACCTTTGAGCTACTATAGCCCCGTTGACATCCACCCTAACACACCCTGCAGTAACAGACGCCCCTACAGCACACCGGTTTGACGCACATGGACATACACACACACACACACTGACGTCACACACGCACTCATACAAACACTCCTTCTCCCAGGGGAAAGAGTCCCAGAGACATCCAGAGTACCACCCATCCAGGGGAGAAAGCCACACACTGAACCTACAGACCCCTGATCGGGACAGAACCACAGACGGACCCATGTCTGGTGCAGCGGTGTGGAGGTCTGGTCATCTGGTAAACCCTACAGTGGAGGAGATGTTGGGTTTGACTATGGGAGATTACTACAGATGATGGGAGAAGATAGACTGGAACAGCAACACACTGGTGTTTCTCCCTCTCTCTCTTTCTCTTGATCTGTCTTTCTCTCCCTCCTTTTCTATATTTTTCTCTCCATCTCTCTCCTCTGCCTGAAAGCTGATAATGTGAACGAGGTGACTGACATGAGGGCTA
Source organism: Oncorhynchus keta (assembly GCF_023373465.1). NCBI lineage: Eukaryota > Metazoa > Chordata > Actinopteri > Salmoniformes > Salmonidae > Oncorhynchus > Oncorhynchus keta. The sequence goes on from NC_068450.1 coordinate 60,069,399, forward strand.
TATGTGTTTGTAGGTTTGCTTTACGTCTGGAATGTCTAATCACATGACATTCAACGACTAAAGCTCAAAGATGTATTTTTGTCTTCCAGAGTTTAAAGGAGCAGTATGTCCCTTGTTGACCCCTCTGACCCTTAGAAAAAAAACACATGTCAAATTTGCAGTTTTACACGTGATTTAAAAAAATATATATTATTGTAAGGGGATATCCGGATGCATTATATATAATCCTGGCTAAAACAATACAAACACACAAACATTTTAGCCAACGAGGGCATCTGTTTGTCCAATTCTATGATGTTTCACTTAGCCCTTACCCTGTCCTTCAAAACACAAAACAGAGATGCTGTACACTTACTAAAAGCTGTTCATTATGACACTTGATAATATAGACTAGTATTGATAAAAGAGATGTTTTACTCTTTTCACACAATGCACTTTCCACTTTTCTCACAGTGTGTGTCCCAAATGGCACTGTATTCCCTATACAGTGCACTACTTTTGACCAGGGCCCATATGGGTCTGGTCAAAAGTAGTGCCCTATCTAGGGAACAGGGTGCCATTTGGGACAAAACCGTCGTCTTCACATCTTGGTCTTCCTCACTTCCCGTTCCTTTTGTGATTCTTTGTTAGAGAGTTGATGGAGAAATGGACATCTGTCTGTTCACGTGTTGATTTACTGGAAAAAAACACTCAAAAGTTTGTGTTCACTGCTATGTAGTCACACACTCACACAAAGACACTGCTGCCTGTAGTCTGCCAATGAAGGTAATTTAATATTGAATTCACTAATTCTATACTATATATATTTTTTTCTATTAAAGGTGGACTATTTCTATTAAAAATGACATCATCATACACAGCAGGGCAACTTCCTGCTTACAGGCTATTTGCACTGTTCGTTGAGACATGCCCATATTGGGAAGAGCCAGTGACAGATTGGAATTTTGTTGTTGATGATGTCTCTAAACAGGAAGTTGACCTGTGGTGTACGATGATGTCATGTAGCTGAGTCTCCCTTTAAAATGAACTCTGAAGATGAATTCCACGTTTAATGCACAGTGTTCCTTTTTGAAGATAAACCAATATGTGTATCTGCCTGGACTCGTCTGTGTTTCTTCACTAACAATGAATCCAATAATATATACCATTTAGCAGGCACTTTTATCCAAAGCGACTTGTGTGCATTCATTTGTGGTTTTATTACGTATGGGTGGTCCCAGGAATCGAACCAACTCCGCCGTTGCAAGGACCATGCTCTACCAACTGAGCCCCGCAAATGAAAAGCAGACTCAGAAATATGTGGAGTACATATAAATAAGCAACGACACAATGTCAATCTAGACGCTAGCGCTATGATGCTTTTACACAACCTGGTTGTCCTGTGGGCCTTCTTTAAAGGTAGTTGTATGGCGTCTGTGTCCGTGAGTTGTGTGAACAGGACTTGTTCATGACCACCTGTCTCACTCTGCTGTTGGCAGATGGAATGGCATAGACACCACTGCAACCTGGAGCCAGATGAGGCCGTTTTAAAACAGTAATATTAGAACTGTTTTATAAGAATAAAGGATCATAAATGGTCGAATATGAGTAAAGACGGTTTCATGTGTTGGTCTTTGTTTCCCTTGGGTTGCATCTTCTGTGTTGTGTTCAGATGTATTGTAAGTATTACTGTAGTGGCAGGACCAGTTTAAACTCCTGACAAACCCCTT